>NW_024470595.1:1233434-1476486 GCF_017639515.1 Carcharodon carcharias | reverse complement strand
CACACTCACAAACAAGCACACAATCTCTCACACACACACAAATGCACAGTTACTCATAGGCACATGGACATGCATGCATAGAAGCACTGACACACAAGTGCACATGCGTGCACATAAACGCACATATGTGAAGACACACAAATGCATGCGCAACACAGACTCACGCATTCACACACACCGACACATGCAGACACGTACTCAGATGCACAAAAGCGCACACAGCCTCACACACACTCACACACATGGAGTCACACACAGACAGGCAGACGGACTCACAAAAAAACACACAGACAGACTGGCACACAGACACACACGCACACAGGTACGCATATGTATAAGGACATGCATGAGCAGACACACTTAAACCCCAAAAGCGCACATGCCTGCACACAGTCAATCACGTGCACACCCACATACCCACACACCCTCACAAACGGACTCATGCACAGACACACACAGAGACACAACACACACAAACACACAGACACAGGAACACAACATAAACAGAAACTCGCACAAGCACAAACACACACGTAAGCACACAGGTGCAAAATCTCAAATAGTTATCAGAATTCACACAAACACGAACACAGATGCATGCAGACACAAACACATTGATTTCCATGAAACACACGCATCCTTACACAGACACACACACACACAAATACATGCAGACCCACACACAAACTAATTGAAAGAATCACATGCAGGGATGCAGCCAAATGCATGCATGCATACATATACAGTCTCATGCAGTTGTGCACACACACACTCAAGCACTGCCTCTTCCTCTTGCATACATTGCCACACACATGCCCACACTGAAAAATGCACTTACACTCATACAAAAACTGTCAGACAAACTCTCTCTCACTCACACAAAAACACGCACACACGGACACACAGATGCACACACCCAGATACACACACACACACACACACACACGCACACACACAAAGAGAAACATGTTAAAACAAAAACACACACACAAGCATTCACACACAGAGAAATTGGCATACAAAAGCATACACTCACACATTGAGTAATATTCACAGGAGAACACACGCCGTTATCACTCTTTCTCTCTGTCTATCTCTCTCTACATCTCTCTTTCTCTCACTATCTCTCTCTCTGTCTCTTCTCTTTCTCAAACTCTCTCTCTCTCCTTCTCTACCTCTTTCTCGTACAGAATCATACATTCATGAACACACACATGCAGAAAAACATAGACAGATACATAGAAACACAAACACCAGCAACCACACATACACATTTACATTCATGCACATGCACACATGCACTCGCGCTCATTCACACAACAATACCAAACAAGAAACACAAATACTCATACACATGCAAATACAGAGACATGCACAGACACTCACATGCATGCACAGATGAACACAGACAAACACGTATACAGAAACAAACACACACAAAGGTACTCGTACAAACATACAATCACATGCACACACATACACACATTCACACACACACACACACACACACACAGAAACACACAAGCACTTGTCAAAGGAAATTAGGGATGGGTGTATAAATGCTTGCGTAGACAGTGAAAAACAAATCCCTAAAAAGTGCATTAAAAAACTCACAGATGTGCACTTTTATACACACAAACTCATACACACTCGGAGAAACACACAAGCGCACAAACACACACACAATACACGCACGCACACGCACCCAAACACAAACTCTCACATGCACACACATATAGACACACTGATACACATTTCGAGAAATACACACATACAAACAGGAACTCTCTCCCTTTGCACGTACACACATTCACGCACACACACACACAGACACACACACATACTCTCACAGAAACCCACACACTCTCACATGCACACATATAGACATGCATATCCACATATAAGGAAGCAAGCACACAAACTCAAACATAGAAGTACAGCAAAATACATAAACTTCTCAAGGGCAATAAGGCATGGGAAATAATTGCTGGTGTAGTCAGCGAATCCCACACTCCGTAAAAACAGAATTGAAACAATCACACGTACAATGACACACACACACACACACAAACACACACAGGTATGCATACACGAAGACAATCAGATACGCAATCAAATTCACAGAAACGCACATGTGAACACACACATACATACACACATATGAACACAATATAAACAGAAAGTCACACAAGCACAAAAACACACACAAGCACACAGACTCAGATGCTCACATATTTATCCACATTCACACAGTCACACAACACAGACACACACACACGCATACACAAACACATTGATGTCCGCAAAACAAACGCATACATACACAGACACACACATACACACACATGCAAACACAAATACACTCAGACACACACACAAAGTGAAAGACTGACATGCAGGGACGCACCTAAATGCTTGCATGCAATACTCATACAAACTCGAGTACACACACTCAAGCATTGCCTCTTCCTCTTGCATACATTGCCATATACATGCCCACAAAGAAAAATGCACTTACACTCATACAAATACTGTCAGACAAACTCTCTCTCACTCACACAAAAACCCTCACAGGTGGACACAAACACAGAGTCCAATGCATGTACACACACACACACACACACACAAACACACACACACACACACATACGACATCTATATGGATGCCTACACACTCACACGCATAACATTGTACACATACTCACACACATAGTTCCAAAAACAGACACAATAATATGCACACGCAGACAACCCCTCACAGAGACTCTCTGACTTGCAAATGCACAGAATGACACATGCACACACAAGAGAAAAACATAAAAACAAGCATATAAACACACACAGAAGCATTCACACACAGATAAATAGGCACACAAATGCACACACTCATACATACAGTAATATTCAATGGAAAACACATGTCATTCTCTCTTTCTCTCACAGTCTCTCTCTCTCTCGCTCTCTCTCTCTATCTATCTATCTCTCTTATGCAATCACACGTTCATGAACACACACATGCAGAAAATCATGCACAGACACAAACAAAAACAAACACACAGAACCACACATACACATTCAGATTCATGCCTATGCACACATGCACGCACGCTCATTCGCACAAACAATCCCAAACAAGAAACACAAATACTCATACGCATGCAAGCACAGACACACACAAACACACTAATGCACATGCACACGCAAACACGTACACAGAAACTGATACACACAAAGGTACTCACACAAACACACAGTCACGTGCACGCACATGCACAGATACACACATACACAGAAACACACAAGCACATGTCAAGGGCTTTTTTGGGTTGGCTATAAATGCTGGCTTCGACATTGAAACAAAATCCCTTGAATCGTGCATTAAAGAACTCACACTCACACACTTTTACACAGTCACACACATACACTTTTGTAGAAACACATAAGCACACTGACACACACCGTACGTGTACGCACAAGCACACACACACAAACTCTCACATGCACACACATGTAGACACACTGATTCACATTTCGAGAAATACACACATACAAACAGGAACTCTCTCCCTCTCGAACGCCCACACACACGCACACACGCGCACACATACTCTCACAGGTACCCAAACACTGTCACACGCACACTCATAGTGACATGCATATTAACATATACAGAAACAAGCACACACACACTCAAACACAGAAGCATAACAAAATACACACACTTAGCAAGGGCAATAAGGCTTGGGAAATAATTGCTGGCCTAGCAAGCAAATCCCACAGCCCGTAAGAACGAAATTGAAACACTCACACATACAGTGACACACATACACACACGTACACACACACACATGCTTAAACACATGCACACACAAACTCACTCATGCGCACACAAAGGCACTCAGGCACTAAATTCAATGCACAGAAACACACAAACGTGCACGAAGAAACTCATACACACAATCACACACTCACACACATGTGCGCACAAACACAAACTCACAAAGGCATGCACACAAAAAAACAATCACATGTTCAATCCAATTCAGAGAAACGAACAATTGAACACACAGACATACACACACACACACACACACACACACATGCGCAAATCCACAGACACCCATACAGATGAACACATTTTCACGCGGATGAAGATGCACACATACTCATACAGTGAATTGCAGAAACAGGCACACTCACAGGCAGACACAGAAAAACTCTCACAAATGCTAAGAAAAACCAACACACATACACTAAGAGAAACACATAAGAATAACCACACAATCCAGCACTTTCACACACAGAGAAACTTCCACACAAACACAAGCACCCACATATGTAACAATATTCACACAGAAAAAAAAACATCTCTCTCTCTCTCTTTTACATGGGCACATGTTCATGAACACAGACATGGAGACACACATAGGCAGAAATGTCCAAACACAAGCATGCAGAAACACACATAACATGCATTCATGCACACACACATGTGCACTGATGCTCATTCACACAAACAATTGAATTCAAGAAGCACACACACACAATCACAAAATCCCACACTCGGAGAAACACACAAGCGCACACAGACACACATGTGTATGCGCATACACACAAACACACACACACAAACACAAACACTCACATGCGCACGCATATGGACAAACTGATACACATATTAAGAAACAAACACACACACTCACAAAATGTCTGTCTCTCTCACACACACCCACACATACATACACAGGAACACAGGCGCCCACATAATCTCAAATACACACACATATGCGGATGCATGTTCACATATACAGAAACAAACACACACACTCAAACACAGAAACACACTAAAGTACAAACACTTCTCAAGTGCAATAAGGCATGGGAAATAATTGCTGCCTTAGCGAGCGAATCCCTCAACCTATACAATCGAATTTGAAACAATCATATATACAAACGTTGACACACATTCAGATTCAGACACAAACGAGCGTGTGCGCACACAAACACACACACACACAAATGCATGCAGGCACACACATAGGCACTGAAACACACAATCCCACAAGCAGAAACCCAAATGTGCACACACAAACATAGACACACACTCACACATGCACACACACTTGCGCACAAACACACATGCACACACAAATACAATTGCATACTCAATCCATATCACACAAGTACACACATATCACACACACACACACACACACACACACACACACACACACACACAGTCATTCGCCCAGAAACACACAGGAGCACATACTCACTGTCACACGCCCAAGGGCAATGGCACATGGACACACACACACATGCACACAAAGATAAACAAATAGAGAAGATCACATGCATACACACTCACACTTAGACAAACATAACTCACAAATGCGCACAGATGCACGGTCAAATATGTGCACACCAACACACACACACACACACAAACACACACACCCACACACCAACACAAAGTGAAACCCATGCACTCAAAAGCACCTTTACACATATAGGGGCACGCCTATTTGCACGCATACATACACACATAGTCACATGCAGATGGACGCACACATTCAAGCGCTCTCTCACTCTCACTTACACACTCAAACATGAACGCACACATGCAGACAGCTGGAAACAAAGTGAAACATACACACGCACTGGCGCACTGGAGTGCTTTGACCTGCTTTACAATGTTTAAGTTGGAGGTTGGTGACTGAAGGAATTTAAAGCTAATTTCTATCTAACGTCTGGTCTTAATTTACATTAGTAATTAACTAAAAATGTTGTTTGGCGTGGAAGAAGGTGAATTATAGGCCAGCTTTAAAACAGTGTTTATACAGGTACTGCTTGTAGCTACATCTATTTAACTAGATAACTGGCTTAAACAGGTTTTCAGAGGCTAGGTTCAGAGAGCATAAAAACAGACCATCTTACATTGCTGACTGCACTGGAGAGCTGCTTTGGGCTGCAGTAGAGTGCTTAAGTTGAAGTTGGTGAGTGAGGGGGTTCGGTGAGGGGGGAACAAAGTGATCCTTTGAGCACCGTGAGCACGGTTGGTCAAGTAATTACTACTTTTATCACTGATAGTTTTTAATGGCCTTATTTTGTGGTTAATCGTTTATTAGGGCCGTATTCTGTAAAAACAAGAAGCAAAAAGGAAGGGCCCTAGAGTAATTGATATTATTTGATGTTAAGTATCTTTCATATGATTCAATTAATTTAAAGGGGTAAGTCATGGTATGCTCCTCCTGCTCTATGTGGGAAGCGGTGAACATTTCCAGTGCTGGGGTGCAGCATGTGTGCGGGAGGTGTCTCCAGCTACAACTCCTGGAAGCCCGGGTTTAGGAGCTGTGGTGGGGCTGGAGACACTGTGGAGCATCCGCGAGGCAGAGAGAATCCTGGATAGCACTTATAGAGACGTGGTCACACCGCAGGCCATGTGCCCGCAGGTAGGAAGGAATGGGTGACCACCAGGCAGAACAAGAGGACTGAGCAGGCAGTGCAGGTATCTCCTGTGGCTATTCCCCTGAAAAACAGATATACCACTTTGGATACTGGTGAGGGGAGTGTCCTCTCAAACGAAAGCAGCAGCAGCCAAAATCATTGCAGCACTTGTTGCTCTGCTGCACTGGGGAGGAGTAAAAATTGTGGTATTGAAATAGTTGTAGGGGGTTCAATTTTAAGGGGTATAGATAGGCGTTACTCTGGCCGCAAATGATACTCCAGGATGGTATGGTGCCTCCTTGGTGCTAGAGTCAAGGCTGCCTCAGAGTGGCTACATGATAATCTGAAAGGGGAAGGTGAAAAGCACATGGTCGTGTCACACATTGGTACAAAGGACAGAGGCAAATAAAGGATTAGGACATAAAAGCAGAATATAGGGCTTTAGGAATTAAGTTGAATATTAGGGCCTCAAAGATAGTGATTGTAGGATTACTACCAGTGCCACGTGCTTGTCAGGATAGAACTAGCAGGATATATCGAATTAATATGTGTTTCTGAAGAGATGGAGTGAGGGGGAGAGTTTCATATTCCTGGGACATTGGGACCAGTTCTGTGGGAGGTGGGACCACTGTAAACTGGACGGATTTATCTTGGGCAGGAACAGGACTGATGTACTAGGGGGAATATTGGGAATGGGTTAAAATAAAATGGTAGGTGGGTGGGAAATTTGCAAGGAATCAGGGAGGGAGAATCTAGGTCAAGAACAAGAGACAGGAAGGAGAATGAAACAAGTGATTGGCAGAGAAATCCAGGGCAAGAATCAAACAGGGCTCAGTGAGATATCGTGGGAATGGGACATGGAATGCAAAGAGGACAAAACTCAAGTCTTTGTGCTTTAACACGAGGAGCATTCGCAAAAGAGGGGATGCATTAACCGTGCACGTAGGTGCAAACAGGTATGATACAGTCGGGATTACGGAGACATGGCTGCAGGATTACCACGGTTGTGAACTGAACATCCAGGATTATTCAGTATTTAGGAAGGACAGATGAAAATTAAGACACGGTTGCACAGCATTGCTGGTTAAAGAGGAAATTAACGCAATAATGAGGAAGTATATTAGCTCCAAGTGTGGAAACTGTGTGGTTACAGCTGAGAAATGTGAAAGACGAAGAGTCAAAAAAAATTAATTAACTTTTATGTTGTATATGGGCCCCTAACCTGTTGTGGTGATGCTAGGAATGCCATTAATCAGGAAGTTAGTGACGCATGCAATCATGGAAGATCGGGATTTAATCTGCATATCGATTGGGAAAATCAAATTAATAACAATACCGTAGAGGCGGAAATACTGCAGTGTAAACAGGATGGATTTCTGGACCAATACATTGGGGAACCAAACAGAGAACAGGCCATCATAGACTGGGTATTGTGTAATGAGAAGGAAATAATTGGCAATCTAGTTGCATAAGGCCCCATGGGGATCAGCCATCATATTAAGATAGAAATCCTCATCAAGAACGTTGTTGAGTGTGAGACTATGGTCCTGACTCTTAGTAAAGGAAAATACGTTGGTATGAGGCGCGAGTTGGCTATGATGGATTTGAAAAGGGTTACTTAAAGGGATGGCAGTGGATAAGCAATGTCCAACATTCAAAGAACACATGGCTGAACTGCAAACATTGTTTATTCCTGTCTGGCGCAAAAGACAATCAGGAAAGGTGGCCGAACCAGGGCGTACAAAGGAAATTAGAGGTAGTATTAGGTCCAATGAAGAGGCTTGCAATTTGGCCAGAATAAAACAACAGGCCTGAATGTCTGAAGCAGTTAAGAATTCAGAAAATGAGAACCAAGGCAATGATTAAGAAGGGGAAAATGGAACACCAGAGTAAGCTTCCGGGGAACACTAAAACTGCCTGTAAAAGTGTCTGTAGGTATGTGAGGATAAAACTATTGCTGAAGACAAATGTTCATTCAGAAACAGGAAAATTTAAAGTGGGGAACAAATCAATGGCTGTACAACTAAATTCACACTTTGTTCCTGTCTTCACAAAGGCGGACACAAATACCATTCCAGAAATGATGGGGAACACAGGATTTACAGAGAGAAAGGAACTGAAAGAAATCATTATTAGTAGGGAAATGGTGTTGTGAAAATTGAAGGGATTGAAGGCCGATAAATCACCACGGCCTGATAATCTTTACACCGGAATATTAAGGAACTGACACTAGAAATTAGGAATGCATTGGTGGTCATCGTCAGAGATTCTATAGACTCTGGAACAGTTCCTGGAGATTGGAGGGTATCTAATGTAAGCACACATAAAATATTTAATACCGAAGCTACTTCGAAAACAGTGGCAGAATGGGGGAGAGTCAGCATTTATTTATGAAACAGAAATCATGCTTGACAAATGTATTGGAATTTTCCGAGAATGTAACCAGTAGAGTTGATGAGGGGTAGCCAAATGATGTAGTTTATTTGGACTTTCAGGAGGCTTTTGATAAAGTCCCACACAGAAATTAGTGTGTTAAAATAAAGTGCATGGGAATGGAAGTAGTTTATTGAGATGGATAGAAAACTGGCGAGCAGACATTAAACAAAGATAAGGAATAAATGTATTATTTTTTCCGAATGGCAGAAAGTGACTGGAGGGGTAACGCAGGCATCGGTGCTGGGAGCCCAGATATTCACATTATATATTAATGATTTAAATGAGGGGACTAAATGTAATATCTCAACATTTACGGAGGATGCAAAGTTGGTTGGAAAGTTGAGCTTTGAGGAAAATGCAGAGATGCTTCAGTGTAATTTGGACAAGCTGAGTGAGTGAGATAATGCATGACAGATGCTGTATAATGTGATAAATCTGAGGTTACCCACTTTGCCGGCAAAATCAGGAAGGCAGGTTATTACCTGAATAGCTATATATTGAGAGAGGGGGAAGTGCAACGAGACCTGGGTGTCCTTGCACACCAGTCGGTGAATTTAAACATGGAGGTGCAGAAGGTGGCAAAGAAGGCAAATGGTACGGTGGCCTTCATAGCGAGATGATTCGAGTGCAGCAGCAGAGATGTATTGCTGCAATTATACAGGACCTTGGTGAGAACACAGCTGGAATATTGTGTGCAATTTTGGTCTCCTTATCTGAGGAAGGATGTTCTTGCTACAGGATAAGTGCAGCAAAGCTTTACCAAATTGATTCCTGGGATGACGGGACTGATAATTGAGGAGGGATTGAGTCTGTTAGTATTGAATTGTCTGGAGTTCTGAGAAAAGAGAGGGGTCACATAGAAAATACTAAATGGACTAGCCAGGTTAGATTCAGGAAGCGTGTTCCCAATGGTGGTGGAGTCCTGAACCAGGGGTCACAGTCTGAGGATATGGGGTAGACCATTAAGTGCTGAGATTAAGAGACATTTCATCAACCAGATAGTGGTGTGCCTGTGGAATTCGCTACGACATATAATAGTACAGACAAAAACATTGTATGTTTTGAAGGAGTTAGATATCGCTGTTGGGGCAAAAGTCATCAAGGGTATGGGGTGAAAACGGGTTCAGGCTTTTCAGTTGGATGATCAGCAGTGATCATAACGAATGGGGGGGCAGGCTCGAGGTGCCGAATGGCCTACTCCTGCCCGTGTTTTTTTCTATTTCTATGTTCCTGTATTTCACACAAAATCTCTCTTTCTCTCTCACACTCTCTCACTCTCTCTCTCACACACATACACAAACAAACATAAACATACACACAGAGAAACACAAACACACAGGCACAGCACAGAGACAGATACTCAAACAGACATGCAAATGCTCAAATGCAAATATACGCATAGGAATGCAAACATAGGCAGACACTAAAGAATGCCCACATGCTCACAAAATTACTCACACAAACAGGGATACTGATGCATGCACACTAGATCTCATAAACACTCCCACACACCAATGCACAGAAAAACACACGCACACCCACACAAACAGCAACATACATAAAACAGGCACAAAAACACACTCATAAATGTTCACACGCACAGAAAATTTCACAAAAAGTAATGCTCTCACATACATAGCAATATATCACAGGGACATAGACACACGACTCTCCCCCTCTGTCTTACACACACACAGACTAACACGAAAGAAAGAAATGCATATTCACACACACAAACACACAGGCACACACACACACACACATACACAAAGACACTCACAGAGAGACACACACACACACACTCACAGAGAGACAGACACACAAACACACACACAGACACTCACAGAGAGACACACACACAAACACACATGCACATACACACACACATACACAAACACACATGCACACACAAGCACAAACACACACAACTCTCACACACAGCACAACTGAATGAACCAAGGACCGTCAGGCACACATATGAAGGATGATCCGCTGATGCACACCACTGTGCCTATCCACTCTGATGACTCCGGGAGTGTCTGGCCTATCCGGATTCCCCTTTCCTGTGACCTCAGCAGCTCCAGCTCCATGTGCCAAGGAGCGTGCCACTGACACACAGCCGGACCCCAGAAGCACCTCCAGGTCTGGGATCTCCAGAGGCCGCCCGTCAAGTTCGTCACAAGCAATAGGCTGCATCCACCTCTGCTCTGGATATCTGGGTCTACGAATAAGTAACAGCCAATTTAGGGAGGTGAGGGAGATGTAGTTGCAGAGCCTAGACAAGTGTGTTCATCCCTTTTACTTCGCTAATGTAAATTACCTCCCCAGGATATTTCTTTTTCATGTCTCCTTGTTATGATGAGCAGTATTCGTGTCAATCAAATGTGAAACTTTGATTTTTGCACAAGGTAAAGGCAGGTGTCTCAGATAAGGGCCCCTTCCCTGTGCTTTGTGCAGCCTTCAGACCAAAGTGATGGTCCAGCTTCACACTCAGTGACACATCACTGATGCCTGACCATGGACGGTGCTTGTTATTGCTGACAGAATGCAGTGGGCAGGCGTCACTGAGATCCATCATTTTCCCTGTGTGCTCTCAGGGACTTTAAGCTGGTGCTGGCCCCCATCTCGTCAGCACCAGTCACTGGTGACGCTGTGATCCTGAAGGGGTCAGGTGCTGAAGGCTGACAAAGGATCAGGTATATTAACGTTCCATGGCTGCATTTCCATGATATGATCCTGATCCCAGAGCGCAAGTGAGCTGCCCTCAGCCAGGCAGGAGTTAGGCATTCAGAGGGGAGATGTGAAGATCTATGGTGTATCCGCAATGCATGTCATCATCACCCTCCTGGAATAGAGTGAGTGGGGACCCATCGGAATCGCCATGACAGGAGCATTCCGACAGAGGGTTGGTGAACTGCCATCAGCCAGATTTCAATCAAACGTTCACAGATGCATTCTGAGGTTCTGTGGTGTTTCCTCCTCAATTCTGGCAGCAGTGGGAGAAGCCCTAGTGTCCCTGCATCCTCTGACCAGTGCGACTGCCTCACTGTCGTCATGTTCGCCTTCCAAGAACTCATCACCCACATTCCCTTCCACGCCCTCCTCATCGGAGTAGATGCCCAGATCCTCCATCTCCTCCTCAGTCTGCTTATCTGCCCGTAGCAGCACCAGGTTATAAAGGGAAACCAGGGGATAGTGGTGCATCACACCCTCTGTGGACTATATTGCCGGGCTGCATCAGACAGGCCCAGGCTCCGGATACATTTCCAACATCCTGGTTGATTGCTGCAACAAGGCGCGAGCTGCAGCATAAGCTTCATTATAATTTCCCTCTTCTGCAGTCGAAGTTCACCCACACGGGTGCCATCGGCCACATCCTCTGTGGGTAGTCCTTCTGCCTGAGGAGCCATCATTGCAGCCTTTCTGGGAGATGGAAGTCATCAGGGAAATGAGACCTACTGAGACATCCTCCTGAGAGAGGTAGACACACACAGGGACACCCTGTTCCCGGAAGGATCCATCTTCCCTCCAACCACCAGAAAGAGATTTGTGATGAAAATGGAGATATTCAGCTCCAAGGCTGACCATCAACAGAGCTGAACAAAGTGCCAAAAGTGCCTCAATAAGCTTCTGCACTCTGCCAAGGTGAGGGGGATATCCATTCTGGGCATGCAGCCTGGCATTGCTGCTTAAAGCATGTCAGGACTCGGGTGGGCACAGGGTATGTGACGCTCGACAGCACTAAAGGAGCCTGCGCCCATGGTCAAGGTGAAGAAAACAATGTCAATGGTAAATGATGGCAATGAGGAGAAAGAACTGTAGATCATTTGGAGGAATCTCCAATCACCGTGACACGATGAGACAGCACGTCACCCTTCCCCCCTTGTCCTTGAAGAAGAAGAGGGAGCACAATGCTCTCGAGCAACACAAGGATGTTGTTGGACCCCAAATCTCCGTGTTATTGTACCTGTGGAGGAGAGGGCAATGCACATTGCCAGAATGCCATCCACAGAATGTTGTGGTTTAGAGCAAGTCCCCCCTCCAAGGTTCACACGGCCCCATCGTTGATGCTGTTGTCCAGGGCTGTCGGGGGATGAGGGATTGGGGAGAGCTGGGATTTGGGATCGGCAGCTCCGTTCAGAATGGTAATGTGTAACACAAAACTACGAGAGTGTTTAGCCAGGGAGTTAGTGAATGGCAGCAACCGAGTACAGGGGTAGCTTTGGAAGAAGGTCACGAAGAATGAAAACTCTCTTGATGACCTCACCTCATGACTGCCTTGTGATTCTCCCACAGATCCCGGAGTTGATGTCCTACCCTCCGGAGAGAAGTCAGGACTCGGACACCAGGAGCAGGTAGACGTGTCCGAGGAAGCACCATCGGCATTGTTGCACTCTGCAGGAACCAGGCCTGAGACTCGCACTTCAGTGGGTACATGTGTGGACATAGAGTGCGTAACACTGGGTTATTAGCACGGCACCAGTTCACAACAGGAGGTATCAGCGACAGAGCTTTCTGTGATCAATAATCTTCCTCGCCATTCCAATCATCCCCCAGGGAAGGATATCAGCCATTGTTACCCGATCAAACCAACATATGGCTCCGTGTTCATCATTTTTCTCTGACACACTGTGTGTGGCATCCAGTAAACATTGTTCATGTGTGACATGCCATTCAGATACAAGATGCATGTCATGCCATATCGCTGGTATTTCGAATTTCCTCCTCTCCCTTCCACGTTTTGGTCCACACTCTTGCAAGGCAGCAATCATTTGGAGCGATGCTGGATGAACTGGCCACGATTGTCATCCTGCAGGGCCCATCAGCGCCCACATGCCCTGAAATCTAGTTAAATTTCACTGTCCTAACTTTTCCCCCTGTACTTGGCGTTACCAAGGATGGGCCTGGTAACGTTGCTCCCACAGGCAGTTCCTTCATGACACACCACCGAACCCTATAGAAATTGTTATGCAGAGAAACAACTTTGACTGCAGGTGCATCCGGATTTGGTCTGTGCGTAAGGTCATCTCGGTCCTGTGGGGAAAGGAGATGGTGAAACCTGTTGGGTGCTGTGCTGAGCAGACTGTCAAAACTGGTTGACAGAATCTCTGATCCCAGAACTTTCAAACAAACACCAATACAACATTCGTCCGGTGGTGACAAAGGCCCTGCCTGTCACTCACTTGTTTCATGTACAGAAACTATATCCTCTACACGTTGTCCTCGACAAGGCCTTGGTTGCGAAGAGACTATTGTCCACGATCTTCTGGAATGTCCCCTAACAACGAAGTTCTGGAGAGAGTTATAATGTTTTTTTTTTAATCGAGGTTCATCCTGAGCAGCTCTGTGACACAGGACGCTGTGCTCTACGGGCTGTTCCCAGTGGCACACGCCGATATAAATATCAACCCCTGCTGCAGGACCATCAGCTCAGTGAAATACGCTCCTTTCTCGGCTGAGAACACTTGCTTTTCCAGTGCACAGAGTTCTCCATGACCGTGTGTTTCACACTGACACTTTCCAAGGTACAGGACTACTTGATACATAAGGGTAAACAGTTGAAAAGTTGAAATATTCGAGCTCTGTGATTCACATTAACTCTTGATCTGTTAACCAAGGTGTAATGTTTAATTGATATGTTTATCTGGCACGTATATAATATTATTTTATAGAGTTAGATACAGATTGAAAATGTGACTGTCACAGAGCAGTTGCTCTTTCAGAGAGAGGGAGTTCATTCAGTTTATGAGGCAGCCTAAATTCTGTGTGGGACACTTATCGGAACGTGAGTGCAGAGCCATCAACTCGACCACATTAAGTATCTGTCAAAAAACAGCAATGGGGACAAACCCTGCCACGCTCTATGCCTGAGATTCTGTGTCAGTGTCATCAGAGATGAACTGGCCCACGTTGGAGAAAACAGCATTCGACACAGTGAGGATACCCCTGTGTGCATCTCAAAGTCAGATCCACACATGTCAGCCTGTTGGAAGTAACAGGTTGTGAAAATGTTAAGAGCCGCAGAAAGCTTCAGTGTCACTGACAGTGTGTGTCTCTGGAATGAACTCTCCTGTAAGTCCTTGTGGAGAAGGGCACACAGTTCAGGCACAACCTCCCTGCAGAATCGCAGCCACCTCATGCATTGTCTCTCACTCTCTTATAGGTAATTCACCGTGTTTCTGTACTCACTTCGCAGTGGGAACTGCCTGAATCTCCTAAGCCTTATTCTAGCAGTGACTCGGCTTTGAACTTCCTCCCACCTTCGGGCCCATCCATCTGGTACATGACATTTTTCATGCTGCTGCTGCTCTGAGCCTCTCTGACTGGGAGGTAACCTTGTGCCACACCCATGACCAAAGAGACAATTGTGAATTATTAGGCGACTGTCTCATGATTTAACGCAGAAGTGATCCCTGTTGCTGCCATTTATATGGCTGAGTTTAGCCACAACTGCCTCCTCGTTGTCCATACATCCTCCTCCAGCAGAGAATTCGTGCTCTTGCAGCAAGCTCTGAATGTCCTGTGACTCAATCGCCTTTTGAATATCCAGATTCTCAGCAGAGACAAAAACAAAACTTAAAAAACACCTGAACTGTGGCTATTCCGGACCAAATCCCTGTCTCTAGTAGGGCACGAAAACCCAGCCTTTTGAACACACACAATATATATTTAAATGTGACAAGGCAAGTTATGGAAGCGGTGAAAAGCAAAATAATGCAGCGTTCTTGGCTTTAAAAATAGACGTACACGAAAAAAGTCAGGAAGATTTCTTAATTATGTACACTGCATTATTTATAACCCGTGGGGAGGATTTTGTCAAATTCTAATCATCAGATTTTGGGAGGAATGAAATTACTTAATGAAGTATCAGAGGTGATTTTTTTGAATGTTTCCCAGGATCTGGAGAAATTGGTTATCTGGGATTGTATCTGTAAAGCAGTTATGTGTTCGGGGAGATTAAATCTACATTTCAAAATTATGAATGTTTTGATATGATTGATTAATATGAAATTGGCTCAAGTTGCTGAAATTTCAGGAATAGGAAATCACTGATTTAAGCGAATTGACAGTGCTAATGCGACACTAGTGTGGAACAAAGTTTTACAGGAGGCGAGAGTCAATGTTCCCATGGGTGGAGGGAGCGGCTGACCCAATAGGAACACCCTCCGAAGGGGATGGGAACAGGTGGAAAGTGGGGTCAATGTAAGACACATAGCCCCGAGGACCTGGCAGCATTGCCAGAAGAAGCTTAATGTGCTCACATGGGTGGGTAATGTCAGTGAATTCATCTCCACATGGCATCTCCTACCCAGAACAGCACCAACCTCACATACAGCTCAATGTACCACAGCCCTATCACTCACCCATCAGCATTCACAAGCAATCAGGACTAATGCCTAAAATTCACAATAACCACCGCACTCTCACACACCTTCCACTGGCACCAGGCACACATACACCAATCACTGTCATCACGTAACTCCATGGATTCAGCTACGGCAGGTACATCACCCAACGCTATACAACACCATCACTGACATTCTGCCTCTCTCACTGGCCGGACAACGTGAACCCTTAAACACAAGGAGGGGCTTAAGAGCCAGAGGGTGCCAGGCAAACCTTCAATCGCTGTGCTTGAGGGAGAAAATGGTTCTCTGTATCATGGGAGCGGCAGTGACAGGAACTGTAACATTAGAAATCACCGCAAGTATTCAGGATGATGCGATGTTCCTGATTTATGTCCTTTCTGAACGCCCAGCCCACCCTCATCCTGCTGCCTGGGATGATGCACAAGCTTCGGATGATGGTAACATGGACATCTTGCTTTCCGTCCCACCCACAACCTCTCAGCCCAATCCCCCCATTTCTGATTTCAAACTTGGCAACGACAGCCAAAAACAGACAGCTCCCCATTGAGACAAAGGGGGAGAGAGATGTGGGGTGAGAAAGAGATAGAGAGAGAATTGTTACAAGGGGGTTGGGAGAGAGGGAGGATGGGAATGCCGGGGGAGAGAAAAACATGGCAACACTGATGATGTAGCGCATTAACTTGAAATGACTCACAGACACCAGCTCATGTATTTGCACTGTATGTGAAATAGAGACTAGTGCAGATTCGGAATATGTATGTGGTGAATCACCGGGCGCAAATGGGCTGCAGACAGGTCAGTTGGAAAGGATAGTTCCTGCGCCAGCTCAATGGAGGGTGTGATCACAAACAGGTTCTGGTACAGGGGACTCAGATAGGAACTTTGCTGGGCCCTGTGGATTTGGACACAAACTCCATTAAAGCAATAACGGACCATGCCCTTATAAAGTATCTGGCAGACGTTGTCCCAACTTCCGCTGCAGTACAGGCCAACTCTATACACAATCCCATCACTGCAGTGGTAGCACAGACTGTGCCACTGAGATCCATGCATTCTGCCATGCAGGCTGTCATCATGGCTGTGGATCTCAGTGCTCAAAGGTACATGCTGATGTCCTCAGCAGTCTAGCAATCTGTGCTCCAGCAGATAACTAGGGTCACTGAGGTTCCGGACCGTGGGTGTGAGAGTGTCATCATGGAGCATGAATCTGCTGTCCTCTCTCAGGTTGACAGCATTTGTTCTCCCTTCAATGCCACTTCACCAGTGTCTTGCTGTCACCCCCATCAGCCAGGCTACTGCAGTCCATCTCGAGGTGGTGCAGTCCCAACATGAGTCCTCAAGCCCCAGAGCTGCTCCAGACTGTCCAGCCAGTCTATCTGCAGCCTTTCCCAGTGAAAGTCAGCAGCCTTCCCCCAGTCCTGCTGCTGCCACTGAAGAAGCACTGTGTAGGAGCACTAGGTATTTCGAGGGAACATACAGGACAGGCACCAATCAAACTCAAGTATGAATAGTTCAGTTGTGTCTGTATAATTGGATGTGTTGTTGGATAAAGATGTCAATAAAAAAGTTTCTGTCACTGATTTTTATTACAGAATGGCGACCAATGGGAAGTTGTGATGGGGTTTCTCATACGGTTGTAACAGTGAAGAATGGTGGGAAAGTGTCCAATGGGAATCAGAGTCTTTTCTCCAACAGCCTGTCCAGGTCAAAGGCGTCCATAAAATATCCACCCTGCCTCTTCCCTCTACTCTTGAGCTCTTGATTCCTGGTGACATTGCCTATGCCCTTATGATAGTGATAATATTGTTACCACCCCAGCTGATGTTGCAACTGGGCAAGCCGGATCCCAGGGTGTAGCACAGCTGAATAGACCCTAACGCTTACATTCTTTGTTTAGAAACGTGGAAAGGGGTGACTGAACAGAATCACTGGAGACAGCTAATGAAGTTTTAACAAAAAAATAATTAAACAAGGCAAGTTGAATTATATTACAATGCTCTTTCACCCACAATTCTCCCTCTCTCTCCCTGATAGATTGAAAGATAAGTAGTTAGATAGATGGATGGATAAATAGATAGATTGATAAATAGATAAATAGTTAGAAAGATAGATGGGTAGGTATATAGATAGATAGATCGATAGATCGATAGAAAAAATAGATAGACAGACAGACAGACAGACAGATAGATAGATAGATAGATAGCTATCTATGTTTGTAAGGAGTACACAAGTTACAAAAGGCTGTCTTATAATCAAAAGTTCACGGCAAGTACAAGTTTCATGTAAACCAAGTGGATACCAGTATTCAGACGCACCACACTGAATCCATTTGACAAACACAACTCAAAGAAATGCAATGGAACTGTTTTCAACTCCTCCCACTCGCTTATCCCACCGTGAGCCAACTGGTCTCACTGAACTCCATCTTCCACACGAGGCTTTCTAATCTCCACTCTTCAAGAGCCCCCTTTGGAATCATCTCCCACACTGACACTTTTTCTCAGACTCCTACCGCAAGGGATCACCTTTGAGCTCTCCTTCCAATGCTCCTCTACCCTGGGTCATCACATTCATTCAAGCTGTCTTCTATTCAGTTTTCCGCAGCGATTCAGCTATCAGCAGTGCCGCTGCTTCACGTTCCCATGGCCAAGTGGTACAGGATTTCCAATGTTCACTTGGAACTTCCGACTTCTAACAAGAATTTATAAAACATGAAATCAGTTTCCTGCATAGCTTTTATAGTTAGATTTGAACTTAGGGGCCTTCTACTCTGTTCCTTATTCTTAAATTTACTTAACACACATTTTCCTGGTTCATTATTGTTCCTTTGACAGGAAGGTCTTCTTGGGACACCATCCGGATTCTGCATCACACTTTTTCCTTCGGAGCCTATTGTGTATTTGTGGAAAATTATTTTCTCTGTAGTACCCTCTTACCTGACTGCATCCTATTTTGGCAGCTGTCTTCAAATTGAACTCAAACTGCTGGTTTGTGGGCCTGTCTGTCTGTGTGACTGTCTCCGGACGCGGGAGGTGGGGGGGAGGTGCTGGAGTGCGAGACTTGCGCTGCTTCTCTGAATCCCTGTTGCTAGGCAACAGCACCTTTTTTTTCTGCTCTTGCTTGCTTTAAATTTTCAGAATCGTAAAAAGCATTAGAAATGCAGACAGTTTATAAATTGAAACGAAAACTCAACTAGATATTTCCTTAAGCACAGAAAAGAAATACAAATCAAACTTAAACTTCAAAGCTAAGAATCTTTCCTGACATCCACAAGGGCGGAGAGCATGAAGCAGGATCACTTGCAGCTTAATTCAAGGGGAGGAATGGTGCTGCCAGTAGCAATGAATGTGACAGTCACCGCAACTCCTTGGCTCAGGTTCTCTCCAGTTGGTCAATGTAGACATAAGTGACTTTAATTAGCCTGAAGTACATCACTGCATAAAGCAATTGAAGACTTCCTTATTTGTCTCTACTTGTTAACAGTATGAAGGGTGCAGCAGAACACCATGGATTTGAACACCGGCTCCAGCGTGTAGTGGATGTTTCACTGTGAGCAGTTCAGGAATCAGAAGCATTACTTCATCTCATCAATGGTCTGCTCCACGATTATTGCTGGTCGCTCCATTGCTCTCTGTTTGCTCGTGTTATATTCACGTGGTCGTTTTGCGGTGAGCAGTGTGGTTAGAGCCAGGTGTCGGGAGGGTAAACCTCGTACTGCAAGAGGGCAACCTCTGATTCTCAAAGAGGTCGAATACGATGGGAATGGCTGCCTAATTCAGAATGATGGTATTGTTAGTGCTGCCAGGATGGTGAACATTCACCAACATGATGTACTGTGCATCGTCATAAAGCTGCTGTATATTATGGCAGCTCATCAATACCTTCTCAAGGGAAACTAGCCAGGGAAGCCCACGTCCATGAAGGAATTAAATTTGGGAAACATTGACTGACAGTTCTTTCAGTTAATGGACATTTGTCATGGGTGCTCAGCGGAGCCACATACACCATCAGGAATCCCTCTGTCCTGGTAAAACAACGGGTCCTCCCATCATACTTCTCCCTGCTCTGGGATAAAGCGATGTATGCACTTCACTCGGCATAGATGGTCTCCGTCACCTGGTGGATACATAGACGGACAGCATACTGAGAGATGATGGATATGTTATCCGCTCCTTTCTGCAAAGTCCTGCTCCATAGAAGTTCAATGGAACTCTGACCTTAACTGCCACTGAGATCACCGTCCTCACCCTGGTGTGATGCTGCAAGTCGTGTTGAAGAAGTTGACAAAGCTCTGTGACCACCCCTTGTTTTATCAGAGCAGACTCATACTCTTTTCCTGAGCTAGGTGTAGTTTGGTAAAGTGTTCTTGGAAAACCAGGGGTGTTTAGGGCAGAGCCCACCTTGTCCACGCCCTTTACAGAGTTCCCTCTCTCTGCAGCCTCTGAGCCAAGTTTGATCATGTTATAGTCACAGATGCACCACAACTAAATGCCCCATACCTCATCCAGTGCTGGGTCAGCAAATGATCTGCCCTCCCTGAATGTAAGCAGCTGCTCACAACAGAAGCTGCAAAAAAAACATCCACAGCACCTCCACTAACTTTCCAATTACAGACGTCAGTCAAATCCTCTCAGCTGCAAGTTAGAAGCCTGGTCCTTTTAAATAGAGCTAGAAGGGGGCTGGAGTATCCCCGTGTTCCTGAACACATGTTTAGCCAAGACTGACTAACGCAGGCGTTCAATGGACAGACACATATTAAGTCACTAAGAAATGTGCTAAAGCTGCTGAAACTGCCTGTCCAACATAGAGCACCAGGTGGGATTCGCTGGGAGCTGAAAGGCCCCACGGTTCCAACCATTTCATGGTCTGAGCATCGTAACTCTGGCACCAGTGACCCTAACCTGCTACAAAGTCTGGATTCATATATGGGTGGGGGCAATACTGAGGGAAACATATCCAATTTAAAATTAAACTGCATAAAAATTAAAGGGAAACAATTTGCACGAGCAATTGAAAAAGACAGAGGGATTTAGATTAATCAGAGGAGCGAGGCCATGGAGGCAAGAAATCATTAAGTGATAATATTAAAATTGAGGTGTTACCAGAAAAGGAATCAATGCAGCTCAGTGAGCACAGGGATGAAGGCTGAACGGGATTTGTTGTGAGTTAGGATACGGATAGGATAGTTTGGGATGAGCTGGGGTTTATTAAGGTTGGTAACTGACGTTAACACTGGAATAGGCGAGTGTGGGTTGAGGAAATGGTGAGGGTTTATTCTGTAGCAGGGATGAGGCGGGCAGTTGATGAGTGATATTTTGGAGGTGGAAGGGGGCAAGATTGGGAATGGAGAGAATAGGCGTTCAGCAATCAGCTCAGTGTCAAACGGATCGCACATGGAGTGAACAGACTGGTTCTACCTCAGATATTGGCCAGGGAGGCTCGTGAATTCATTGGATCGGGAGCAGAGTTTCTGAGAAAAACTGAAGACAAGAGATTCCATTTTCCCAAACTTCAAACAATCAGAACAAAAATGAAGTTAATTTTCATTTTTGCTAGAAAGAACCGGACAGAGTGACTTACCAGGTACACCAACAACAGCCAGGATGGGATAATAACCTGCTTGAATAACCTGAAGAGTGTAACCGATGCGAGAAGCTAATGACAACCAATCATAATATGTAGACAGCATGTACAACCCAGAGGATAAACTCCTGTCCATTGTTGGAACGTTCCACTCTATTGTTCTCAGATTCTGATCTCTCCTCTCCCTCCTCCCTTGAGCCGCTGATCCCTCTCGGTGTCGGAGTTGAAAATCCCGCAGACACTATGTGATAACACGTTGAAAGGAGTCCCTTATTTATACAAGTGGCAAGGCCTCCAATGGCACAATTGGGGTCCATGGAGACAGACGTTAATTACAGTCAATGAACAAACAGTTTTTGTTAATACCATTCAATCCAATACTTCTTTATCCAAATAATGTAGAATATTTACCTGATCCAGTTGGGATATATGAGGGTGGCTGAGTGAAGGGATGGTGGAAATAATGAAAGCGATAATATTTCACTCATCCTTAGATTTGGGTGGTGCCAGAGGGCTGGAGGTTTCTAAATGTCCCAACTCCATGTTTATTATATGAGAGATGGATACGCTCTGGAACGACAGAGCAGCCAGGCAATTTCGATGGTGGGAACATTTCTGGAGGCCTTAATCGTGGACAGAAATATATGTTTATTTGCAAGAAAATACGGATTATAAATGATCAGAAGCATGGTATTGTCAATTGGAATTAATATCTGATAAACTTAATGTAGGTATTTTTCGAAGTAACGACAGTTATGATGAGGGAAGTGAGCTTGATGTTATGTCCATCAAGAAAGTATGAACAAGAGTCGTTTTTGGAGTGTTATAAACTGAACCCTATGGATTAAAGGGACAGTAACAGTGTGGATGTGATATTGGTGAGGAGACGGAATGCAGAGAGAAGTGGTGGCCGATGGTTATTCAGACTGGAGGGGAGTTTAACTCATGTTACCCGGGGATCGATATCAGATGAACTGCTCCTAATGCTACAAATAAAGGACAGATTATTTTATACAAATATAATAATTTCTACAACTGGAGGGAATGGTTTAAATATTAGGGATAGCCCGTTTATGACAGATCTGACGAGATTTATTGTTCTCTCAGTGCTGTGTGACTTTGGAACTCATTGATTCAGAAGGCAGTGCAGGCGGCGTCACTGTGCATTTTTTTCTGGTAGCCGAACATGGATTCTTGTGATCAAGAGAATGAAAGGAAATTGGGGGTAAATAGAAATGTAGAATTTGAAACACAAAAAATATCATCTATAATCATGTTCAATAGCGGAATAATACAGAGCTGTTGGAACCTAGAACACTCTGCCTGAGGACCAGGTCGAATCCTCCTGCTCGGGCTGAGGTAAAATATACTATGACCCTATCTCAAAGAAGTGCAGGGGGCTCTCCCCAGTGTTTTGGTCAATACTTATCTTCCCATTATCATCACAACACAACAGATGATATTTTATTGAGAGCTCTTTCGAGTGGCGAAGATCGTGTCTGCAGTTTCCCCGAATGGTCAGAATCCACACTGGGTCTTTGGTGGGAAGTTTCACTGACAGGTACATAGAGGTTCAATGGGACTCGTATGAGAATCGTCCCCACAGCGGAATGAAGCAAAATGTCTCTTTAGTTCCCACCCGTTGATTTACATCCTTTCTTAAACAGTGAAACAACGGTGACATTTCAGGAGTCTGGGAGAGGGACCACTTCTTCCCAGATCTCTCTAAAAATGGTCAGATAGTTTGAGCAAGGCCAAAAACCCTGTTGTTGTCACGACCCTTCTGTATGGCAGTGAGATTTGGGTCAGCTACCAAGGGCAACTCCGAGTGCTGGAGAAACTCCTCCAGCGATGTCTCCAGAGGATTCTCAATGTCAAGTGGAGAGACAGGTGAACAAACTCCAGCATCCTCAATGCAAACCTATCCTCCAATATCACAACCCTGATCATGTGAAGTCAACTCCACTAGTCTGGACACTGCATCCACGTGTCAAACAATCAGCTTCTGAAGCAGATCCTCTTTTCACAACTTGCGGGTGAAACCTGATCTCAAGGAGGACAGAGACAATGTTTTAAGGAAACTCTGATGGCCACAGTGAAAAGAGAACAAACTGGCATCGGTGTGCTGGAGGAAGTTGCCTCATCGAACAAGCTGCAACACAATCAGAGACTGACCACATGATCTCTAATGTGGAGAAGTGACAAAAGCGGAAAGAGAGAGAACAGAACCCTGACTCAAGGAATCCCCTTCCTCAGGGAAATTCATATCCTCCGTGTATGAAGACCTTTGTTTCCAGGATTGGGCTGCGGTCACACATGTGGACACACAAATCCTGAACCCTGGCAGGCGTCATTCTCGCTTCGAGCATGTGATGATGATGACGATGTGATTACAATATATGGTTATGAGAATGCATTTAAAATTCAATCATTGTAATGGTTTCACGTTCAGGAAGCCCAAACCACACCACCCCCCCACCCCTCCCCTCCCGAGCTAAAAGGGAGGGATTGTGTACAGATGTAGCAACTTACAACTGAGCATCCATGAGGGGAGGTGGGCCATCAGCAGCAGCAGAATTGTAAAGTCTTCAATCTGTGACCTCAACCCCCACTCTTCTGTACAATAACCTCAGAGAATCTACCATGGCTTTAACTAAGTGCGGGAGGGCATACGAGGGGCAGCACCAGCCATACTTAAACATGTGACTTCAAATGTATTGAATCTACACCACAGGACTCCGGGCAGGAAAAACAACACAAGCAACAAGCGACAGACGGAGCTAAGCGATCCCACAATCAAAGGTTCAGGTCAAAGCTCTGCAGTCCTGCCACATCCAATGGTAAATGCTGGAAAATTTAACAGCTCCATGGAGCGGGTGGTACTACAAATATCCCATGCTCAATGCTGTGAAGCGCAGCACATCAGTGCATAAAACAAGGCTGAAGCAATTCCAACCATTTACAGCTGGAAGTGCCTCCCTGCGGATGCCCCCAGAATTGCAGGTGCAGTTTTCAGCCAATTCATTTTGCTCCACGTGATAACAAGTAACGATGGAAGGCACGGAATGCTTCAAACGTTTTGGGCCCCGACAACATTCCAACATTAGTACTGAAGACCTGTGATGAATTACTTGCCGCCCCTAGTCAAACTGTACAACACTGGAATTTACCTACAGATATGGTAAATTAACCAAGTTCTTCCTGTCCACAAAATGTAGGACAAATCCAGTTCAGCCAATAACTGCTCCATCAGTCCTTCCCCAACCAGGAGGGGGCGAAGACAGAGTGATATTGTTACTAGACAAGTAATACAGAATGCAAGGATAATGCTGTGGGGGAGCCGGTTTCGAATCTCACCAGGCTAGATGGTTAATTTAAATTCAACCAAAAACATGACTTATGCAACTCAAAATTATGATGACCACCGCTGCCACTCATCTATTATTTTTCAGTAAATGCGCCCATTTGATTCAATAATGATTCGCTTTTTGGGAATGAAATCGGCTGTCTTAACCTGGCGTGAACTACATATGACTCCAGATCGGCAGCAACCACGTTGCCTCTTAAATGTCCTTTGAACAGTGCAAACGGCAATAATTGCTCTCCGGCTAATGGTTTGCCTTCCTTCAGGGTCACTAGACCCATGATCACATTACAACCTTGGTACAAACATGGGCAAAAGAGCTAAGTTCACAAGGTGATGGGAGATTGACTTCCCTTGTGACCAAGGCCGCATTTGACCAGCTGTGGCATCATAAGGCCTCAACTAAACTGCATGCCTTCGGAATCACGGGGAATCACTGCGCTGTTTGGAGCCATCCCGAGCATAAATGAAGATGGTGGTGGTTGTTGGAGTTGAGTTATCACAGCTCCTGGACATCAGACAGGAGATCCTCGGGGTATTGTGCTCGGCCTAAAAAATTCAGCCGCTTCATCAATGACATTTCATCATAAACTGAGAAGTTTTGGATTGGGAGAGAGAAGATTATCATAAAATAATACAGGATCTGGCCAAGGTAGCCTGGGAACAGTTACATGTGGGAAAATCTACAGAAAAGCAGTGGGGGGGTGTTCAAAAAGGAAATGGGGAGGGTACAGGCTCAACATATTCCATCTAGGGATATAGGAAGGAGTTACAAGCACACAGAACCATGCGTGACTAGAGATATTCATGTTAGGATGAGAAGGGAAAGAGATATTTTTCGCAGTTACAAGGGGAGCAAATCAGCGGAGGCATTAGTGGAGTACAGAAAGTGCAGTGTGGAGCTTAAGAAAGCAATTAGGAGAGCAAAGATGGGATATGAGAGAGTTCTGGCTGATAAAAGTAGGGGACATCCCAACATATTCTATAAGTATATCAATGGGAAGAGGATAGCCCAGGAAAGAGTAGTGCCCATTAGGGATTAAGGGGTTATTCTACAGGTGGAGCCTGAGGAGATCTGTAGAGTATTGAAGGAATAAATCACTTCCGTCTTCACCCACGAGAATGACGATGAATGTATGGAACTTGGGGAGAGAGTCTGTGAGGTTCTTGAGGTAAATTGCTATAGGGAGTGGCAAGAAGCTGAAGGTGTTGGCACACTTAAAAGTGGTCAAATATCCAGGTCTGGATGATTTGTGTCCTAGAGTGCCAAGGGAGGAAAGGGAAGAGATCTCAGGGGCTCTGACACAATTTTTTAGTTCCTCTATGACCACGGGGGAGGTGCCAGAGGATTGCAGAACAGCAAATGTGGTTCTGCTACTTAAGAAAGTTTGTAGAGATAAACCAGGGAACTACAGGTCAGTGAGTCTCACGTCAGTGGTAGGGAAGGAGAGAATCTATCCCCCCTTGCAGAGGAGGCACGGTTTCATTAGGGATAGTCAGCATGGCTTTGTCAGAGGGAGGTCATGCCTAGTAAATCTGATTGAAATTTTTGAGGAGCTGACCAGTTGTATAGAACACGGTAGTGCCGTTCATGTACTTTACATGATTTCAACAAAGCCTTTGAGAAGGTCCCACATGGCACTCTGGTAAAGAGGTAAAATGCACATGGAATAATGGGTAATTTGATAAGGAGGATTCAAAATTGGTTTAGTTGTAGGAGACAGACGATGATGACAGAAGTCTGTTTTGTGACTGGAAGCCCATGTCCAGAGGTGTACAACAGGGATATGAGCTGTGTCTGCTAATATTTGTCATTTATATAAATGACATACTTGATAATGTTGCAGGATGGAGTAGTAAGTTTGCGGATGACACAAAGATTTGCAGGGTGGTTAAGAGTGGGGTTCGGTGACCTGGGCTACTGGAAGATATAGACGTGATGGTAAAATGGGCAGATAAGTAGCAGATGGAATTAACCCTTAAAAGTGTGAGGTGATACACTTTGGAAGGGGCAATTTGACAATGAAGTAGTCAATGGCCGGCATTACTCGCGGAAGTTCTGAGGAACAAAGGGAACTTGGCGAGTGTGTCCATAGGTCTCTGAAGGCAGAGGGGAATGTTAGTGGGGTGGTGAAAAAGGCATATGGGACACTTAGCTGTATCAGTCAAGGCTTAGATGACAAAAGCAGGGACGGCATGTTGGAGTTGTATAGAGGCTTGGTGAGGCCACAGCTGGAGTATTTTTTGGCAGTTCTGGTCACCACATTATAGGAAGGATGTGATTTCACTGGCGGGGGTGCAGAGGAGAATCACTGGGAGGTTGTCTGTGATGAAACATTTCAGGTTTGAAGACAAGTTGTAAAAACTTGGGTTGTTCCGTTGGAGCAGAGAAGACTGAGGGGCGACCTGATCGAGATGTTCAAGAATATTAGGGGCAGGAACAGGGTGGATAGTGTGCAGCTGTTCCCCTTAGCAGAAGTTCAAGGTGAAGGGCAGAAGGTTTAGGGAGATATGAGGAAAATCTTTTTTACCCAGTGTGGTGAAGTTCTGGAATGCACTGCCTGGGAGGGTGGTGGAGGCGGGTTGCCTCACATCCTTTAAAAAATACCTGGATGAGCACTTGGCATGTCAAACATTCAAGGCTATGGGTCACGTGCAGGTAACTGGAATTAGTTCGGTAGGTTAGGTCTTTCTTACATGTCAGTGCAGACTCGATGGGCCGAAGGGCCTCTTCTGCACTGTGTGATTCTGTGATTCTGTGAGAAGTTAAAATTTTCGCTCATGATTGGACAATGTTCAGCACTAATCATGAATCGTCTGATATTGAAGCAGCCCATGTCCAACTGCAGCAAGCCTTTGAAAATATCCAAGTGGCAAATAGCAATGCAAACAGAGAATCTAGATCGATGAACAGATGACATGCCAGCAGTGAGGGAGCTGGGACTCAACAGCAAGAGACTAATACCCACGTAATGCTGTTAGCCAAAAATTAAATTTTCCGGGGATAATTAGCAGGTTTAGATTTTGGAAAACTCAGAAGCCAAACAAGAGACCATTGCCTTCTCCCCTGATGGAGCTACACAGGTGCTTGTTATAATCCTGACAATTGTTGCTCAATGTCACTGCTAAGTCTGTAGAGTAACAAATAAGTAGTTACGTAAACACATGCACAAAATCAACAAGCACCTCATTTTGTACACATGAGCATAAACTATAAACATGCGTTTATTTGCACAAATATGTGTAAACAAACATTAACAAAAATAAAGCCCTGATGTAGAGTCATACAGAGTCGACACGATAAATCTGTCTCTCTTCACAGATGCTGCCAGACCTGGCTTTTGTTTTCTAGTGTTTTCTGTCTCTATTAGAAAAAAAATGTTACACACGTGCACACACACACACAATAGACACTTGGATTTTTTTTCTTATTGTCCACCGAATCCAAATCCCTGGAGCCAAGCGATCAGCTCCCATTAGGAGAATATTAAGTGTTGAGTCACATCTTCGCCTGAAGAGGGGACATTCCTCAGTAATGTGCATCACTATTTGTGTCCCTCCAGAAGTGCATAAGGGGGTTATAACTGAGGCATGGCCTGAGGAGATTTGCTGCAAAGGGAACCCTGCTTGTCACACATCTGCTTAGCCATGGCCACCCCACCGTGATAGATCAAAGCCTGCCATTCGATAAGCTGGAGTTAGTCACAAGCAGCTTATTCGTAACCCCTCGTATTTCCCAGTCCTTGGCCCAAAGGATGCCTTAAAAGGGAAACCTTGCAGAGGGAGATTACTCCATATGGGGCATCGAGATGGAAGGCTGGAAATAGGTGGTTTGAATATAACATTGTACAGTGGAAAGTGTGGAGCATTGCGAATGTTTCCAACTAGCTTGTGGGTTTCCATCAGTCTGCAGATGTGTGTAAGATTGATACTTGCAAGAACAGGGAGCCGGAGGAGGGTTGTTGAATGGAGAGTTGCAGTTATGATGCGCATTATTGCATTCAAGTGAGTTCCAACAAGATGTGTGTGTGATGCGTTGTACAACACAGTTTCACAGTACTTTGCTATGGAGTATAATGGGGCAAGTGCTGAGGCCCAGAGTGTTGTAGCAGCAGGACCCAACCTAGTTTCAACAAGATTTATTAATATGTTGTTTCTGGTTTGGAACGTCGCTGCTCTTTTCTCCAGATGATCCCGAGAGGGCAGACTCCTGTCTAGATTCAGACCCAATTATGTTGTGTTGGGATCATACTTTAGCCTCTGAGTATCCACTTAAATAGGCAGTTTTATTTTGGCACTAACATTATGGAGATGTCATACACTGGATAGAGGTTGATAGGAATTCAAGTTCCCATGTGCTGCAGTAGTCCTCAAATTTGTATCGTTTTTATCAACGAAATGCTACAGGGCGCAGAAGGATGGGGCTTGGGTCCAACAACAGATACCATCAGCAGAGATGAACTGGACTGGAAATCTTCTGTTTGCGAAGGAACATTTCAACAACTGCCTTCATCCAGTTTGGAAGCATTTTGGACAGTTTTAGGATAGGCCAGGATGCCACCTGCTCTCCTTGCCATCTGTGAGGTCCAGCAGCACGACCCCTGGTCCTTTGGAAGCAATTTCCCATGTAGGAGTTAGGTGACAGACTTTATCACATGCACTTCACCCCTTACGGAAACCAGCTTGTTCAATATTAAGCATCGTTCTTCTTCTGGAGATGTGCGTTGGAGAACAAATTCTCAAATATCTTAAAGCACACGGAAGGTAGTGAAATCGATCGATGGATGGCTGCCAGTGGGAGATCTTTTTCAGGGTCTGGTATGAAAATGATTTTTGGAATTGTGACTGAGATTATCATTTTTGTGCAGAACGGAGTAAGCCAAGCACGAGCAAGGAGTTCTCATTACTCGAAAGCAGTCCAAGGCCTCGTTGAATTTTTGACAGTTTTCATGCATCCCATTGCGTCTTCGTTGTACTGCTGATGGATGGAAAGCAAAGACCAATGTGGATGAGCGATAGCCTGTGTTGACCATGTCAGAAATCATCCAGTACTGGGCACTGTGCTGGTTGTTGCTGACCATCAAAGGAACAGAGCCAGCAAAGGACAGGTGATTATATCTGGATCCATCTAGCTAACTGGAATGTCCTCTGCTGCTTGGGGTCATGGAACAATGTGATAACGTTTCTGGAGGTGCACTGAAGAGCAGTTCACCAACAATGTTTGGGCTCAGTTATCCCAGTCAGTATGGTGGCTGTTGAAGTCCCCTTTTTGGTGGCTGAGTGAGGGAGAGCTGACAGAACTTTCTTTCCCCAGTTGGCACTTGGAGGAATGTATTTACGATATGGAAGGTGCCGACACGAATTGTGTCACAGAATGGTGGTGATGAAACAGCAGCTGCATTAGCAATGTCTGATCGCACAAGGGCGGAGCAGCCGTGTTTAGCGAGGCAGGAGTAGCACAGCAGGTTTTAATCTTTGATGCAATAGCGATGTGCCATAGGCGTATTATGTCGATGGAGTGTTGTTTGACAAGGTAACCAATGAGCTTTCATTGTCCTGCCGACAGTCCCACAATATATCATTCAAAGATTTGGAGAAAATGCCCAATTGCCATCAGTCTGGAGGGCTGCTCACTGCAGGATGGCTGGCTCTGGAGGGAATGGTGCTCCAGGCGCTTTCACATTCCTCATATGTTCTCCTGAATTTCAATTTGAAGGTAGGATCATTTGCTTCATCAGGAACACTTCCTTTGGCAAACCATACATTGTAATAAAAATTGTCCTCCACAATTCTCCTTGTTGGAATGTTTTTCAAAGGTATCACTTCAGTAAGCCTTGAAGACAGCTCCATTTTTGTCATTAAGCACGGATTTCCACTTTTATCCTTATGGATTGTTCCGAAAAATCAATCATGAACCTAGTAAAAAATCATAGTAACCATGGAAACATAGAAACTAGTAGCAGGAGTAGGCCATTCAGCCCTTATAGCCTGCTCCGGCATTCATTATGTTCATGGCTGATCATTCAACTCAATAGCCTGATCCTACTTTCTCCCCGTACCATTCAATTTCTTTAACCCCAAGAGCTAGACCTAACTCCTTGAAAACATACCAATTTTTGGCCTCAAGTACTTTCTGTGGTAACGAATTCCACAGGCTCACCACTTTCTGGTGAAGAAATTTCTCCTCATCTCAGTCCTAAATTGTCTACCCATTATCCTCAGGCTGTAAGCCTTCGTTCTGCATTCTCCACAAACGGGAACATAGTTCCTGCATCTACACTGTCTAGTCTTGTTAGAATTGTATAGGTTTCCATGAGATCCCCCCTCATTCTCCTGAGCTTCAGCGAATGTAATGCTAATCGACTCAATCTCTCCTCATATGTCAGTACAGTATGCACTCACTCTATAGCAAGTACATCCTTCCGCAGATAAGGAGAACAAAACTGCACACAATATTCCAGTCGTGGTCTCACCAAGGCCCTGTACAGTTGCAGCAAGACGTCTCTGTTCCTGTACTCGAATCCATTGGCTATGAACGACAAAATACAATTTGCTTTCTTAACCCCCTGCTGCACCTGCATGCTTACCTTCAGCGACTGGTATACAAGGACACCCCAGGTCCCATTGCACCTTTCCCTCTCTCAATTCATAGCCATTCATTTAATAATCTGCCTTCCTGTTTTAGCTACCAAAATGGATAACCTCACATCTATCCACATTATACTGCATCTGCCTTGCATTTGACCACTCACACAGCTTATCAAAATCACACTGAATCATCTCTCTATCCTACTCACAGATCACCCTCCCACCCAGCTTTGTGCAAAATGGAAATATGAAGAAATTACATTTAATTCTCTCATCTAAATGATTAATATATATTGTTAATAATGGGTCCCAGCACCTGCAGTACCCCACTGCCTGCCATTTGGAAAAAAAAAGACCTCTTTATTCCTACTCCTTGTTTTCTGTCTGACAATCAGGTTTCCATCCTTCTCAATACATGGCCCCCAATCCCATGCCCTTTAATTTTACACGCCAATCTCTTATGTGGGGCTTTGTCGAAAGCCTTCTGAAAGTCCAAATAATCACGTCCACTGGTTCCCGCTCAACAACTCTACTAGTTACTTCCTCGAAAAATTCCAGTAGATTTGTCAAGCATGATTTCCCTTCCAATAAACCCATGCTGATTCTGTCACTGCTTTCCACGTGCTCAGCTAATAAATCTTTTCTAATGGACTCTAGAATTTTCCCCAGTACCGAAGTCAGGCTGACTGGTCTATACTTCCCTGTGTTCTATCTGTGTCCCTTTTTTAAATAGTGGGGTTACATTAGCTTCCCTCCAATCTGTAGGAACTGTTACAGAGTCTACAGAATCTTCGGAAGATGATGACCAATGTATTAGCTATTTCTGGGGCCACTTCCTTAACTACTCCGGGATGTAGATTATCAGGCCCAGGTATATAACGACCTTCAATCCCATCAATTTCCCCAATACCATTTCCCTACGAATACTGATTTCTTTCAGATCCTGCCTCTCACTCAAACCTCTGTTCCCCAACACTTCTGGGATGTTATTAGTGTCCTCCTTTGTGGAGACAGAAAATAAGTAGTAGGTACTTAGTTGGTCAGCCATTTCTTTGTTCCCTAACATAAATTCCGCTGATTCTGACTGTAAGGGACATACATTTGTCTTGACCAATCTTTTTCTCTTCACATCCCTATCGAAACTTGTACAGTCAGTTTTTATGTTCACTGGAAACTTTCTCTCACAATCTATTTTTCTTTACTTAATCAATCCCTTTGTCCTCCTTTGCAGAATTGTAAACTGCTTCCAATCCTCAAGTCTGTTGTTTTTCTGGCCAATTTGAAAGCCTCTTCTTTCCGTCTAATGTTATCTCCATTTTCCTTGTAAGCCATGGTTTGGCCAACTTTCCTGTTTTACTTTTGCGCCAGGGAGGAATAAGCAATTGTTGCAGTTCACCCATGTGCTCTGTGAATGTTTGCCATTGCCTTTCCACTGTCATCCACTTAAGTAACATTTCGCAATCCATCATAGACAAGTCGCGCCTTATACCAGCATAGTTTCCTTTATTAAGATTCAGGACCCTCGTTTCAGAATCAACTACGGAACTCTACATATTTTTGAAGAATTCTATCATATTGTGGTCGCTCATCCCGAAGGGGCCTCACACAACTAGATTGCCAATTATCCCTTTTTCATTACACAATATGCAATCGAGGATGGCCTGTTCTCTCTTTGGTTCCTCAATGTGTTGGTCCAGAAAAGCATCCCATAAACACTCCAGGAATTCCTCCTCCACGGTATTGTTACTAATTTGATTTGCACAATCTGAATGCATGTTAAAGTCACCCATAATTACTATGTCCCTTGATTACATGCATCTATAATTTCCTGTTTAATGCCATTCCCAACATCACCACTACAGTTTAGGTATCTATATACAGCCCCCACTAACGGTGTATTGCCCCTTAGTGTTTCTCAGCTCTTACCATACAGATTCAACATCGTTGGAGCTAATACCTTTCCTCACTATTGCGTTAATTTCCTCATTAAATAGCAATACAACTCTACCACCTTTTCCTTTTTGTCTGTCCTTCCTAAATGTTGAATACCCCTGAATGTTCAGTTGCCACCCCAGGTCACCCTGCAGCCATGTCTCTTTAATCCCAATTATATCATACCCGTTTACATCTATTTGTGGGGTTAATTCAACTATGTTATGCAAATGTTGCTTGCATTAAGGCACAAAGCTTTTAGGATTGTCTTGTTAACATTACTTGTCCTGTTCCCACTATAATTCATTGAGGCCCCTATTTGATTCTTGTACTTGATTTCTCTGCCTATCACTTAATCCTATTCTGCTTTTTGTCTTTTGTTAGTTTCTTTGATTCCCCTTCCTCTGATTTCTTGAATAGGTTGCCATCCCCCTGCCATTTTAGCTTAAACCCTTCCCAACCACTCTAGCAAACAATCCACCTAGGACATCAGTCCCGGTCCAGCGCAAGTGTTACCACTCCAGTTTGTGCTGGTCCCACCTCTCCCCGAATAGGCCCCAATGCAGCAGGAAACTGAAACCCTCCTCCCTTTCACACCATCTATTCAGTCATGTAGTAAACCGATATATCCTCATGTTTCAACTCTGCACAATCCTTCAAATGCTTGAATTAGAACTAAATGTCCTGGATTAATTATGTTTTATCTTTTATCTATCACTTCACAGGTGCGACATGTTCTTCAGAATTTAAATACATATATATGCAATCCAGACCAATATATAGGATTTGGCACTTTCACAATTCCTAAATAACCTGCCACTGTAATTCTCCAGATAACATTTCTAGATGCAGGTGGTATTATAATTTGATGCCCTTCCTTCCAGGTTTCTTTTCCTGAAGCATGGCAAAGTCACCATTTTCTAATGAAATAACTACACACCAGGTAATAACAGTCACTAATACATTCTGCCTCTCTTCTTGTGTACGTGGTCTGATATAACTCTTTCATTTGCGAACCATTTCTATGCAACTCTTGAACTAGCCTTGACCTAAATACCCCGACAGCATCCTCCTCCAATGTTTCTTCCTGAACAATCTTACCAAAAATGGTGTCAACTGATTTGGCAACAGAAGCTTCTCCCTGCTGCGTAACTTCCTGTTGTTCCTGTTTCAACCTGTGAGTTTGTGGTTTACTTATCCCACAATCTAGAAACAATCTAGGATGCTCCTTCTGCAGCACATCTGTCGCAGCACATTTACGGCTGTTCAACTTCCATTGGCATCACTCGCATGTGTGACCCAACTATTCCTTTACCCAAAATAAATTGGAAACGTGCAATGTGCATTTTCCGACGACTCCAACAATCAACTCAACAGCTTTCCACTTACGCTTTAAATTTAACTTCCAAAAGGTAACATGCTTTGCATCTCCATCAACCCCACCTATTATCATTTGCTCCTGTAATACTCACTCGGAACAACAAATATTTCCATCCCTCAAAATTAGGGATTGAGTAGCCCCTGTATCTCTTAAACGTTTAACAGCTTTACTTACTCCGCCCTCTGCACATGAAATAATTCCCGTTCACGTTCAAAATCTTTAACATTTCCACACCCTGCACGCAAGAACACCCTTGGGTAAAGTAGAAAACATTCCCGCTTCTTTGTCTATCACTGATGCTTCCACTTGAAAAGCACACAAACCTCTCATTTTTCATGTGCCTGAACCTCGGGCCGCACAGTTATTTTCATTCCAGAACTTTTCTGCACCAAAACAACCCCAACAGATGTTAATGTAATTGCTGTTTGTAGGCAATTACGCCTAAGAGAAGCACTTTATTCGCATCTCCGTGTTAAACTTGTTTCCCTTTTTCTGTATCTATGTCCCCTAGTTCGAGATTCTCCCACTCGTGGAAACATCTTCTCAACATCTATCCTGTCAGGCTGCACCAGAATCGTGTATTTTTCAACATGATCACCTTTCATTCTTTTATACTATAAAGAATAAAGACCAAGCCTGTTTATCCTTTCTTGAAAAGTCAACCTCATTAACCCAGGAATTAATCTAGCAATTCCTTGTGGAACTCCTTTCAATGCCAATCTATCATTTCTTAAATACTGGGGCCAAAAGGTGCTCTCATTACTCCAAGTGCGGCCTTGTCGACACCATGTACCATTGTTACAAAACTTCACTATTCTAAAACCCAAAACAACTAGGAAAATAAGCGGAAATACAACTTGCCTTTTCAAATACTTGGTGCTAACACACACAATAAGTTACAAGGAGAGAGACGTCAGCGAACCATGTGGATAGTGGCAACAAGTGTGAAGTCAGTGGTCAAACTGAACGGAAAGAGAAAAGATAGAGTAGGTAATTGATCTAACTGGACAGATAGTGACAATGAGATTCAGGCCCATAATGAAACTGAATGGATAGTGACAATAACAATTAGATCAGCTATCTAACTGGATGCATAATGACAATACAATTGATGTCAGTGATCAATCTGGATGTATAGTGACAATAAAAGTGATGTCAGTGATCCATCTGAAATAAAAGTGACAATGAGAGAGAGGTCAGTGATCTAATTGGATGGATGGTGGCAATAAAGTTGAGTTCAGTGAAGTACCTGTGCAGTAGTGTCAATAAAAGTGAGGTAAGTAATGCACCTAGATGTCTGGTGTGAATAAGACTGATGTAATTGATGCATCAGGTTGGGTGATGGAGATCAGACTTAATAAGTGATGTACTCACCAAACTCCAACTTAAGCACCCACCTGCTGCCCAGAGCAATATCAGCACTGGCATGTGGGCTATTTTTATTGTCTCTGACTCTTAACACTGTTAAAGTCAGTTGGTAGTCGGGAAAGTTCTATAGTCCTTTATAAAAGATTCAGTAGCTGAGAAAATGGAAAACATTGGCAGAATCGGACAGAGTGAGCATGGATTTAAGAAAAGGAACTCATGCTTGACAAATCGCATGGAATTTTTCGAGAATGTAACGAGTAGAGTTAGTGAAGGGGAACCAGTGGATGTGGTTTATTTGGACTTTCAGAAGGATTTCGACAAAGTCCCACAAACGAGAATAGCATGTAAGATGAAAGCGAATGGGTTTGGGGACAGTGTATTGAGATGGGTAGAAAACTGGTTGCCAGACAGGAAACGATAAGTAGGAATAAATGGTATTTAATCTGAATAGCAAGAAGTGATTAGTGGGGTACCGCAGCAATAGATGTTGGGAGATCAGCTCTTCAAAATATATATTAATGATTTAAATGAGTTAACTAAATGTAACATTTCTAAATTTGCAGACAACACAAAGCTGTGTAGGAGAGCGAGCTGTGAGGAGTTTGAGGATATGTTTCAGTGTGATTTGGATAAGCTGACTGACTGGAAAAAATACATGGTAGATGCAGTATAACGTGGATAAATATGAGGTTATCCATGTTGGTAGCAAAATCAGGAAGGCCGATTATTATCTGAATGCCTATAAATTACGTGAGGGGAGTATGCAATGAGTCCGGGTTGCCCTCGTAAACCAGTCACTGAAGGTGAGCATGCAGGTACAGCAGGTGGTAAAGAAGGCAAAAGAAATGTTGTTCTTCATAACGAGAAGTTTCCTGTACAGGAGCATGGATGCCCTACTGCAGTTATACAGGGCCTTGGTGAGACAACACATGGAATAATGTGTGCAGTTCTGTTCTACTTCTCTGAGGAAGGATATTCTTGGAAAAGAGGGAGTGCAGCGAAGGTTTACCAGACTGTTTCCTGGGATGGCGGCACTGACATATGAGGAGAGATTGAGTCGGTTAGCATTATATTCGCTGGAGTTTAGAAGAATGATGGGAGATCTCATAGAAACCAATAAAATTCGAACAGGACAAGACAGGTAGGTGCAGGAACGATGTTCCCGAAAGTGGGGGAGTCAAGAACCACAGGTCACAGTCTGAGGATGCAGGCTAGACCATTTAGGACTGAGATGAGGAGACATTTCTTCACCCATAGAGTGATGAGTCTGTGGAATTCGCTACCACAGAAAATATTTGAGGCCAAAAAATTTAATGTTTTCAGGAAACTGTTAGATATAGCTCTTGGGGTGAAAGGGATCAAAGGATATGTGGAGATAGCAGAAGCATGCTATTGAGTTGGATGATCAGCCATTACCGAAATAAATGTAGGAGCAGGCTCCACATGCTGAATAGCCTACTCCTGCTACAATGTTTCTATGGTTATCTGCACCTGTCGGGCAGTGACAATAAGAACATGGTAGCTGTTAGTTTTGTTTGATATTCAGAATCATGGTCAGGTCAGTGATGTTCCAGGATGGGGGGTCACAATATTATCGAGGTGGGTGAAGTATTTGCATGGAAAGTGACCAGATGACTGAGCTCAGTGAGGCACATGACAAATGTGCAAATCAACTATTCCCAGGACAGCTGCAACAGAGGCATGGATAGTGATTTATTCTCATTTTCCACTGTCCAATTCTACACTCCCAAGACAGGTATAGTCACTCGGTTTAATAGTGAGCCCAACTCCCTTTCCGGAGTCACCACCAGACATTGACAGAGCTTCACATCATGATGCTGAATACATAGAAATTCTCATTTCGCACTCTTTCATCAAAAACTCCCCAGCCTATCAGCGCACGTGGAAAAACATCAGACTTAATATCTCTCCAAATTTTTCTCATCAAACGCTTCCAATTTAATTTCCTCCCGATGTTATATGCAGAGAGGTGCTCCCCCTACTCTGTCCATCATATACTCCCAGGACAGCTACAGCATGCATTTAGATACAGATCAAACTCCCTGTTCTCAGTCCTATCATCATACACTCCCAGGGCAGGTAATGCATGGGCTTAGATACAGAGAGCAGCTCCTTGTAACCTGTTCCATCAAACGCTCATAGCAGATATTGAATGGGTTTACATATATATTGCTAATTAATTTACACTGTCACCTTCCAGCATTATTAATGCAGGGGCAGCTCAGGATCAGTTAAAGAATAAAGCCCCTTCTACATTTTCTCATCAAACACTCCTAAGCCAGATACAGCAAAGTGTTAGATAAAAAGAAAACATATTTGTTCACTCTCACCACCAAACACAAGGTTGTGCAGGTAAAGCACATGTTATATAGAAATTAAACTCTCTCTCTTCTGTTCCCATCAAACACTTCCAGAGTAGATAGATCTCATTGTTAGATACAGGACAATCCTTCCTCTGTACAGTGCCCTTCAAACACTCTCAGGACATGTACAACTTGATGTTAGAAGGAGAGTTAAGCATTCTGCATAATACCCACATCAAATACTCCCTGCCCAGTTCCTGAATGTGTTTAGACACACAGTAAACCTCCCTCGTCTCAGTTTCAATTGAACACTTACATGACAGCTACAGCAATACACACTGAATGTTCCTCTACAGTGACCCATGAAATACAAATAGGGCAAGCGCTGCACTGTCTTATATACAGCGGAAAGCTTCCTCTACACTGTCCACAGCAAGCTGAATTTAACCTGGAGAAGTGGAGTTAATGCAGGTCGGAATATAAAACAAAGTAAAGGTTTATAAAATTAACAGGAGGAAATGAAGGACCGTGGATTCAAGGTTCCCAGACTGCTAAGTGTAGCAGCAGAGCTGAATAAAGTGGTTAAGAAGGCACATGGAATCCTTTCCTTCATGAGCCGAGCTGTGGAATATTACAGCAGGGAGGTTATGCGGTGAATATGTAACACATTATTTAGGCAAGAACTTGAGCTCTTCGTGCAGTTCTGCTCACCTCATTTCCAGAAAGGATCTAATTGCTCTAGAGGGAGCACAGAGGAGATTTACGAGGATGTTGCCAGGGCTAGAAAGTTACAGCTAGGAGGAAAGGTTGGACAATCTGGTTCTGTCCTCCATGGAACAGAGGAGGCTGAGGGGAGATTTGTATGAGATGTACTGAATTGTGAGGGGCCTGGATAGTGCGGCTATGAAAGGCCTATTTAGCTAAACTGAGAGGTCAGTGACGAGCGGGCACCAATTTAAAGTGATTGGTAGTAAGATTATAGGGAGGTGAGAAAGCATTTTCATGGGCCTGAGACTGACTGCCTCAACGTGGCAGAAGATGATGAAACTCTTAACTCATTTTGAACGTCTCTAAACGTTCATCTCCAGAGCCGTATCCTGCAGGGCTACGGATCGAAGTCTACAAAGTGAGATGAGGCTTGGTTGCTCGGTTATTGGCCGGGACAAGCACGATAGGACAAGTAGCGTCTTTCTGTGCTGTAAACTTTCTATGTTTCTATAACTCTAAACACTGCCAATTCAGATACAGCTTGTGTTTAGTTATATAGTAAAGTTCCATCTACACTGTCTCATTAACCAATGGCAGCATAGAATCCAAATGGATTAGGTACCGAATAAAGGTCAGTCTAAACTGTTCCAACAATAGTCATATGACAAGCAGAGCATGGGGTCAGATGCAGAGAGAATCTCCACCGACACTGTTCCCAGAAACAGTCCCAGGGCAGTTACAACATTGAGTTACATACAGAGGAACATTCCCTCTACACTGTCCTCATCAAACACTCCCAGGTCAGATACACCACAGGGTTAGAGAGAGAGTAAAGCCCCTTCTGCAATGCCAATATCAAACATTCTCAGGTCAGGTACAGCGCGGGGTTAGAATCAATGTAAAACTCCCTCTACACTGCCCCGATCAAACACTCCTAGGACAGAACAGCACGGGGTTAGATATAGAATAAATCTCCCTCTACACTCACAAAATCTAACAATTTCAGTCCATGTCATGGTGGGGAAGATTTGCATGGGTCCATCATCTGGAGGTGAAGGACTCAGTTTTCAATAACCCTCCATTCTTTGTCGTGTAAGTTACTGCTTTCAGTTTTACTGTGTCCATTTTCCTGAGATTAACATGAGGATGGCACAAATTCAACTCGTTCAGTGTTGAATGTTATGGTATGTCACTGCCTGCTGTCACTATACATGCTGAGGATTTATTTTCAAAATCAGTTATGGGATGGGGGCTTCACTGGCTAGGATTTCATTTATTGCCTCTCTCTTGTTGCCGGTGAGATGGTGCTGGTGAGCTACCATTTGAATCGTTGCATCCCCATGGCTTTGATACACAAACAATGCTGTTAGGAACAGATTTCAAGGATTCTGTCGCAATGACCGTGAAGGAACAGCGAGAACGTTCGAATTCAGGATGGTGAGTGACTTGTAGGGACACATACAGGGGTTGGTGTTCCCACCTAACTACTGCACTTACCTTTTCAGGTTGTGGCAGTGTTGGGTATAAGCAGCCTTGGTGAACCTCTGCTAATGTGCGTCGATGTTGGAGGGAGTGAATGTCTGCGATGGGCTTCCAATCAAGCCAGCTGCTACTTCTTGGATGGTTTCCAGCTACATGAGTGTTGTTGGATCTGCACTCATCCAGGCAAACGCGGAGTGTTCTATCACACTCTTGACTTGTGCCTTGTATATGGTGGAAATTCTTTGAGGAGATTGGAAATGAGTTACTCACCGCATGATTCCTGGCCCTTGACCTGACCTTCCAGCCCCAGAATGTGTATTGTTCTTCCAGGTCAGTTTCTAGTCTTTGGTAACCCTAGGATGTTGTAACTGGAGGATTCAGCTCTTGTTATGCCATTGAATGTCAAGGGATGATGGATATATTCTGTCTTGTTGGAGACAGCCATTGCAGGATGCTTGTGCTATAACGTGGCAGGTGACGTGTGCTAGGCGTGTTCCACAAGGGAACAGTGGCCACACTATCCCAATGGTTTTGCAATGTTTAATTGTCACGATAAGATGTGTGCACTAAATTCAGAATTGAATATTCCACTGACAACTTTCGGGATGTTAAAAAAACAACTAAATTAGACATTTGTTAAACAAAAGAAAATATTTCAAGCGCATACATGAGATAAGTTATTTAACTGATCTGGCTAGCCATAATAATACTGTGGCTAAAGGAGCAGGTCAGAGGCTAGGAACGCTGCTGACCTCCTGACACCCTAAAGTCTGTCCACCATCTACATGGCACATGTCAGGAGTGTGATGGAAAACTTTCCACTTGTGTGAATGAGTGTGGCTCACACAACAATCAAGAAGTTGGAGAAATCAGCCCACTTGATTGGCATTAAAACCACAAACATTCACTCCCTCCACCACCAGCACACATTAGCAGCAGTGTGTGCCATCTACAAGATGCACTGCAGGAATTCACCAAGGCAGCTTTGACAACACATTCCAAACCCCATGGCCACTCCCATCTAGAAGGACAATGATAGCTGTCAGGTGGGGACATCTCCACCTGGAAGTTCCCCTCCAAGTCACTCACCAACCTGACTTGCAAAAATATCACTGTTACTTACTGTCACTATGTCAATATCCTGGACCTCCCTCCCTAACAGCACTGTAGGTGCACAGACACCACTGGACTGCAGTGGTTCAATAAGGCAGCTCATCAGCAACTTCTTAAGGGCAACAAGGGATGGGTAAGAAATGCTGACCTAGTCAGCGAAGTCAATATCTCATGGAGGAATAAAATAAGAAATTAAACTAGTTATTGCACTGTACTGAGCGTGCGCCATGGGACTATATAGGAGGAAGTGTAGAGGGAACTTTACGCTCTAATAAAGATCATAATGTACCTGAGATTGTCAGCTCTGGACAGTGTAGTTTGCACATTACTCTGAATCTGAAGCTTTGCTGTACCAGACCTGGGAGTGTTTGATAAAGGTGAGTAACTCTCTGCAGAATTCCCAGCCTCTGTCCTGCACATTCAGCCACAATATTTATATGGCTGGTCCAGTTCATTTCCAGGTCAATGGTTACCCCCAGGATGTTGAGCATGCCGGGTTCACTGATGGTATTTTCATTAAATGTCAACTGGAGAGGGTTGAATTTTCCCTTTTTGGAGATGGTGGTTTGCCTTGAAATTGTGTGGAATGAGCATTACCCGTCAATTATCAGTTCAACCTTGAATGTTGTTCAGGTCCGGCTGCATAACAGCATGGACTGCGTCAGTATCTGTGGGACCCCAATTGCTGTAGAAAGTTGAGCAATTAGCGAACATCCTCACTTCTGCCATCATAATGGAGGGAAGGACACTGAAGAACCAACAGAAGATGTTTGGGCCCAGGACACTACAATGAGGAACTGCTGCAGATAAGACCTGGGACCGAGATGATTGACCCTAACAACCACAACCATATTCCATTGTGTTAGGTATGACTCAAACCAGTGCATATTATTCCCTCTGATTCTATTGACTCTTGAGTTGCCCGTGCTACTTCATTCCCTCTTACCTCACCTTCTGAGTTCACCACTTGTATCCACATTTAAACCAGGGGTACAATGGAGTCAGGAGCTGAATAGCGCTTGCAGAACCCAGCTGAGCTTCAGTGAACAGGTTATTGCCGAGAAAGTGTAAATTGATAGAGAAGCTGATGCCATCTTTCATTCATCTGCTGAATCCCGACACAGTCCCCAGGGGCCAGAAGTAAATAAAGACAGACTGACCAGGGAATCCAGCAAATCCCGCTACACTCCACCGGGACGGCCTGCAAATCCTGAAATACTCCGCGGGGACTGCTGCAAATCCCAAACACTCCACTGAGTCCAAAGTGAATCCCTACGCATTCCCCAGGCTCATGCTGCAAATGTGGACAAATTCCACAGGGACCCACCACCCCAGGGAAATATGGATTCACTCCACAGGGGTCCAGAGAAATTCCCAACACACTTCCCAAAGTCCCCCAGGAAATACAGACAGACCAGTGACACATATAACATCATGGCATACACACCCCACCGACACAAAGCATATCCAAATACACTCCCCAGGGACCCGCAGTAGATCAAGCCACACACCCTAGGGAACAGCAACAAATCCTGACACACTCCACAGTGACACACAGTAAATCCTGACACACTCCACAGTGACACAGAGCAAATCCTGACACACTCCCCAGGGACACACAGCAAATTCTGACACACTCCCCAGGGACACACAGCAAATCCTGACACACTCCCCAGGGAACAACAACAAATCCTGACACACACCCCAGGGAACAGCAACAAATCCTGACACACTCCACAGTGACACAGAGCAAATCCTGACACACTCCCCAGGGAACAACAAGAAATCCTGACACACTCCCCATTGACATGCAGCAAATCCTGACACACTCCCCAGAGGTACAAAGCAAATCCTGACACACTCCCCAGGGACACACAGCAAATCCCGACACACTCCCCAGTGACACACAGCAAATCCTGACACACTCCCCATTGACACACAGCAAATCCTGACACACTCCCCATTGACACACAGCAAATCCTGACACAATCCCCATTGACACGCACGAATTCTGCACTAACTCTCCGGGGACACACAGCAATACTGGACACACTGCCCAGGGACACACAGCAAATCCTGACACAATCCTAAGGGACACACAGGAATTCTGCACTAACTCCCCTGGGACACACGGCAAATCCCAACACACTCCCCAAGGACACACAGCTAATCTCAAAACACTCCACAGGGACAAAGAGTTAATCCCAGCGCAATCACCAGGAACATGCAATAAATCCAAGCACAGTCCCTAGGGAGCAACAGCAGATCCCAACACGCTCCCCAGGGGACCTCTAAAAAACCCATCAAACTCCCCAGGGACCCGCAGCAGATCACAAGACACTCAGTATAGACACACACCTAATCCCATCACACTCACTAGGGAAGCACAGCAGATCCCCAGACACTCGCCAGGGGAGCTCAAAATTCACATCACACTCCTAAAGGACCCACTGTAGATCCCAGCACACGCCCCGTTGACACACACCTTATCCGAACACACTTGCAGGAATAGGCATTAAATTCCAGCACACTCCCCAGGGACAAGGAGCTGATCCTAAAACACTCCCCACAGACACACCGCTAATCCCAAAACACTCACCAAGGACACACAGCAAATTCCAGCATGCACTCCAGCGACTGGTAGTAGATCCCAACACACTCCCCAGGGACATACAGCAAATTCCAGCACACTCCCCAGGGACACACAGCAAATTCCAGCACACTCCCCAGGGACACACACCTAATCCTAACATACTCCCCAGGAACCGGCAGGAGATTACAGCACACACCCCAAGGACACACATTTAAATTCAACACAGTCACCAGGGACACACAGCTAATCAAAACACACTGCCCAGGAACCAGCAGGAGATTACAGTACACACCACAGCTACACTCACTTAATCCTAACACAGTCCCCAGGGACACACACCTAATCCCAACACACTGCCCAGGAACCAGCAGGAGATTACAGTACACACCACAGGTACACTCACTTCATCCCAACACACTCCCCAGGGCCACACACCTAATCCCAACACACTCCCCAGGGCCACACACCTAATCCCAACACACTGTCCAGGAACCGGCAGTATATCGCAGCACATGCCCCAGGGACACACACCTAATCCCAACACAGTCCCCAGGAATCAGCAGGAGATTACAACACACACCCCAGGGAAACACACCTAATCCCAACACATTGTCCAGTAACCGGCAGTATATCCCAGCACGATCCTCAGGGACACAAACCTAATCTCAACACAGTCCCCAGGAACACATAGCAAATCCCAGCACACTCCCCAGGGACACACACCTAAACCCAATACAGTCCCCAGGAACACACACCTAATCCCAAAACACTCCCCAGGAACACATAGCAAATCCCAGCACACTCCCCAGGGACACACACCTAATCCCAACACTCTTCCCAGCGACACACACCTAATCCCAAAACGCTCCCCAGGAACACACTACAAATTTCAGCACACACCCCAGGAAAACACAGAAAATGCCAACACACTCTCCAGGGACACATAACTAATCCCAACACACTCCCCAAGGATATACAGCAAATCTCTGCACACTTTCCATGGAAAAACAGCAAACCCCAACACACTCCACAGGAACGCGCAACAGATCCCAGTTCACTCCTGAGGGAGACATGCCTAATCTCAACACACACCCGAGGGACACAGAGTTAATCCTAAAACACACCTCAGGGACCTGCAGCAAAAACCATGCACACTCAGCGGGGACCCATAAGAGATCCCAATGCACTCCCCAGTTACACACAGCTAATCCCAACAGACTCCCCACGGGATCCCAGCAAATCCCAATCACACCTCAGGAACCCGCAGCAAAACCCAACACGCTCACGAGGGCCGTCACAGCAAATTCGGAAACACTCCACAGGGACCCGCTACAAATCCAGACTCACACCCGAGGAACCCACAGTAAATTCCAACGCACTCACCAAGGGCCCGCCGCAAATTCAGACTCCATCTCTAAAGGGACCAGCAGCTAATCCCAGCACATTCCCCAGGGAACCACGTCAGATCCCAGCAAACTCCCCAGGGGCCCCCAGCAAATCCTGGCACACCCCGCAGGGACTCGCAGCAAATCCCAAAACACTCCCAAGGGACAACTAGCAAATCCTGACACACTTTCCAGGGACACACAGCAAATTCCAACACACTCAACATGAACACCCAGAAAATCCCGAATCACTCCCTAGGAATCATAAGGAAATACAGTAGAACTCCACATGGACCCGAAGCAAATCCCTACTCATTCCCCAGGGATCCCCAAGAGATTCTGACACACTCTCCAGGGACATGTAGCAAATCCCAACACACTCCTTCTGGGCGGCTGACAAATCATGAAACTCTCCACAGGGGCCATGGCAAATTGTGGCACACTCCCCAGAGGAAAGCAGCAAATCCTGGTAAAGTCCCCAGGGTCAGTCTGCAAATACAGAGACACTCAGCAGGACCCACCGGAAATATGGAGACAGTCCACAGGGAGCCAGACGAAATCCCGACTCCCTCCCAACGGAGAGTCATGAAATATCAACAAGCTCCCCACAGTCCAACAGGAAATACAGACACAATCTCCCCTGACACACATAAAATAAGGAGACAGTCTGGAGAGACCGAAAGGGAAAACCAGCACATTCCACAGGGACTCCGGGAAACATGGAGACAGTTGCCAGGGACCCGCTGGAAATTCCGAAAAAAAAACTCCCCAGGGACAGACAGCGAATACTGAAAATCCTTCAGTGACACAGAGCAAATACCAACACACTCTCCAGGGACATGCAGCAAATCACAACACATTCCCCAGGGACAAGCAGAAAATCCCAACACACTCCACAGGGACACATAACTAATCCCAACACACTCCCCAAGGATATACAGCAAATCCCTGCACACTTTCCATGGAAAAACAGCACATTCCAAGACACTCCACAGGAACGCGCAACAGATCCCAGTACACTCCTGAGGGACACATGCCTAATCTCAACACACTCCCGAGGGACACACAGTTAATCCTAAAACACACCTCAGGGACCCGCAGCAAACACTATGCACACTCAGCGGGGACCCATAAGAGTACCCAATGCACTCCCAAGTGTCACACAGCTAATTCCAACAGACTCCCCACGGGATCCCAGCAAATCCCAATCACACCTCAGGAACCCGCAGCAAAACCCAACACACTCACGAGGGCCGTCACAGCAAATTCGGAAACACTCCACAGGGACCCGCTACAAATCCAGACTCACACCCGAGGAACCCACAGTAAATTCCAACCCACTCACCAAGGGCCCGCAGGAAATTCAGACTCAATCTCTAAAGGGACCAGCAGCAAATCCCAGCACACTCCCCAGGGAATCACGTCAGATCCCAGCAAACTCCCCAGGGGCCCCCAGCTAATCGCAGCACACCCCCCAGGGAACCATGTCAGATCCCAGCAAACTCCCCAGGGGACCCCAGCAAATCCTGGCACACCCCGCAGGGACTCGCAGCAAATCCCAAAACACTCCCAAGGGACAACTAGCAAATCCTGACACTCTCCCCAGGGACACACAGCAAATTCCGACACACTCTGCATGGATGCCCAGCAAATAAATACTCACTCCCCAGGAACCCAGAGCTAATCCCAACACACTCAACATGAACACCCAGAAAATCCCAAATCACTCCCTAGGAATCATAAGGAAATACGGTCGAACTCCACAGGGACCCGGAGCAAATCCCTACTCATTCCCCAGGGATGCCCAAGAGATTCTGACACACTCTCCAGGGACACGTAGCAAATCCCAACACACTCCATCTGGGCGGCCTACAAATCATGAAACTCTCCACAGGGGCCATGGCAAATTGTGGCACACTCCCCAGAGGAAAGCAGCAAATCCTGGTAAAGTCCCCAGGGTCAGTCTGCAAATACAGAGACACTCAGCAGGACCCGCTGGAAATATGGAGACAGTCCACAGGGAGCCAGACGAAATCCCGACTCCCTCCCAACGGAGAGTCATGAAATATCAACAAGCTCCCCACAGTCCAACAGGAAATAGAAACACAATCGCCCCTGACACACATAAAATAAGGAGACAGCCTGGAGAGACCAAAACGGAAAACCAGCACATTCCACAAGGACTCCAGGAAACATGGAGACAGTCGTCAGGGACCCGCTGGAAATTCCGAAAAAAAGCTCCCCAGGGACAGACAGCGAATACTGAAAATCCTCCAGTGACACAGAGCAAATACAAACACACTCCCCAGGGACATGCAGCAAATCCCAACACACTACCCAGGGACATGCAGCAAATCCCAACACACTCCCCAAGGAGAAGGAGCAAATCCTGACACACTCCCCAGTGACACACAGCAAATCCTGACACACTCCCCAGGGACACACAGGAATTCTGCACTAATTCCCCAGGGACACACAGCAATACTGGACACACAGCCCAGGGACACACAGCAAATCCTGACACACTCCCCAGGGACACACAGGAAGTCTGCACTAACTCACCAGGGACAGACAGCAATACTGGACACACTGCCCAGGGACACACAGCAATACTTCACATGCACCCCTGAGGCAGGCTGATAATCCCGACACACTCCCCAGAGAAGCACAGACAATACCAGCACAAAGCCAGGGGCGGGGCCCCCATTCAAATCCACACAGACTCCCCAGGCTCACATCAAATTCCAAAATAATCCCTAGCTGCCCCCATGAGATTCCGACACGCTCCTTAGGGTCACAGAGCTAATCCCAACACACTCCCCAGGGACAAAGAGCTAATCCCAGCGCAATCACCAGGAACATGCAACAAATCCAAGCACAGTCCCCAGGGAGTAACAGCAGATCCCCACACACTCCCCAAGGGACCTCCAAAAAACCCATCACGCTCACTAGGGAAGTGCAGCAGATCCCCAGACACTGCCCAGGGGAGCTCAAAATTCACATCACACTCCCAAAGGACCCGCTGTAGATCCCAGCACGCTCCCTGTTGACACACACTTTATCCGAACACACTCCCAGGAATCGGCAGTAAATTCCAGCACACTCCCCAGAGACAAACAGCTGATCCTAAAACACTCCCCACAGACACACAGCAATTTCCAGCATGCACCCCAGCAACCGGTAGTAGATCCCAACACGCTCCCCAGGGACACACAGCAAATTCCAGCACACTCCCCAGGGACACACACCTAATTCTAACATACCCCCCAGGAACCGGCAGGAGATTACAGCACACACCCCAGGGACACAAATTTAAATTCAACACAGTCCCCAGGGACACACAATTAATCAAAACACACTGCCCAGGAACCGGCAGGAGATTACAGCACACACCCCAGGGAAACACACCTAATCCCAACACAAAGTCCAGGACCCGGCAGTATATCCCAGCACAATCCCCAGGGACACAAACCTAATCCCAACACAGTCCCCAGGAACACATAGCAAATCCCAGCACACTCCCCAGGGACACACACCTAATCCCAAAACACTCCCCAGGAACATATAGCAAATCCCAACACACTCCCCAGGAACATATAGCTAATCCCAACACACTCCCCAAGGATATACAGCAAATCCCTGCACACTTTCCATGGAAAAACAGCACATCCCAACACACTCCACAGGAACGCGCAACAGATCCCAGTACACTCCTGAGGGACACATGCCTAATCTCAACACCTTGCCGAGGGACACACAGTTAATCCTAAAACACACCTCAGGGACCCGCAGCAAACACTATGCACACTCAGCGGGGACCCATAAGAGATCCCAATACACTCCCCAGTGTCACACAGCTAATCCCAACAGACTCCCCACGGGATCCCAGCAAATCCCAATCACACCTCAGGAACCCGCAGCAAAACCCAACATGCTCACAAGGGCCGTCACAGCAAATTCGAAAACACTCCACAGGGACCCGCTACAAATCCAGATTCACACCCGAGGAACCCACAGTAAATTCCAACCCACTCACCAAGGGCCCGCAGGAAATTCAGACTCAATCTCTAAAGGGACCAGCAGCAAATCCCAGCACACTCCCCAGGGAACCATGTCAGATCCCAGCAAACTCCCCAGGGGCCCCCAGCTAATCCCAGCACACTCCCCAGGGAACCATGTCAGATCCCAGCAAACTCCCCAGGGGACCCCAGCAAATCCTGGCACACCCCGCAGGGACTCGCAGCAAATCCCAAAACACTCCCAAGGGACAACTAGCAAATCCTGACACTCTCCCCAGGGACACACAGCAAATTCCAACACTCTCCGCATGGATGCCCAGCAAATAAGTACTCACTCCCCAGGAACCCACAGCAAATCCCAACACACTCAACATAAACACCCAGAAAATCCCGAATCATTCCCTAGGAATCATAAGGAAATACGGTCGAACTCCACAGGGACCCAGAGCAAATCCCTACTCATTCCCCACGGATCCCCAAGAGATTCTGACACACTCTCCAGGGACACGTAGCAAATCCCAACACACTCGTTCTGGGCAGCCTACAAATCATGAAACTCTCCACAGGGCCATGGCAAATTGTGGCACACTCCCCAGAGGAAAGCAGCAAATCCTGGTAAAGTCCCCAGGGTCAGTCTGCAAATACAGAGACACTCAGCAGGACCCACCGGAAATATGGAGACAGTCCACAGGGAGCCAGACGAAATCTCGACTCCCTCCCCACGGTGTCATGAAATATCAACAAGCTCTCCACAGTCCAACAGGAAATACAGACACAATCTCCCCTGACACACATAAAATAAGGGGACAGTCTGGAGAGACCAAAAGGGAAAACCAGCACATTCCACAGGGACTCCGGGAAACATGAGACAGTCGCCAGGGCCCCTCCGGAAATTCGGAAAAAAAAGCTCCCCATGGACAGACAGCGAATACGGAAAATCCTCCAGTGACACAGAGCAAATACCAACACACTCACCAGGGACATGCAGCAAATCCCAACACACTCCCCAGGGACATGCAGCAAATCCCAACACACTCCCCAGGGACGTGCAGCAAATCCCAGCACACACCCAGGGACATGCAGCAAATCCCAACACACTCCCAAGGGACAAGCAGAAAATCCCGACAAGCTCCCCAGGGACACGCCACAAATCGCAACACACTCCCCAAGGGGAAGGAGCAAATCCTGACACTCTCCCCAGGGACGCAAAACAAATCCCAACACACTCCCCAGGAACACACAGCAAAACCCAACACACTCCAAGGAACGCAACACAAAGAACAAGACTCTCACCAGGGATACACAGCAAATCCTGAGAAACTCCTCAGGGACACACATCAAATCCCAGCACTCTCCCAGGAGACACAACAAACCCCAAAACACTCCACAGGGACAGACAGCAAATCCCAGCAATCTCCCCAGGGACACACAGCAAATCCCAGCACACTCCCAGGAGACACAGCAAATCCCAGCATACTCCCTAGGAACACACAGCAAATCCCAGCACACTCCCCAGAGACACACAGCAAATCCCAGCACACTCCCAAGGACACACAGGAAATATGGACACACTCCACAGAGACCAAACAGAAATAACAACACTATATGTAGTAGACCCTGGGTAACTTCGAGACACATCCCAGGGGCCCACAGCAAATCCCTAATCCTTCCCAGGGGTCCCAGATTTATCCCGAATCTCTCCCTAGGAACCCACAGCAAATCCCAATACAAACCCCAGGGACTATCTGCACTCCAAACACACTCTGCAATGGCCCCCTAGAAAGATGGAGACACTCCCTAGGGAAGCACAGGGAATACAGAGATACTCCCTAGGGAAGCACATGAAATATAGAGTTAATTTGCAGGGATCCAGAGGAAATCCAGACTCACACTCCAGATACCAACAGGAAATACAGACTCTTCAGGGACACCCAGGAAATACATAAGAATAGAAAAGCTAGGAGCAGGAGTAGGCAATTCATTCCCTCGACCCTGCCCCGCCATTCAATACGATCGTGGCTGATCTCATGTCAGCCTCAACCCCCATTTCCCGCCCTCTCCCCAGAATCTTTCAATGACCAACTAATTAAAAATCAGCCTATCTCATCCTTAAATTTATTCAGCATTCCGGTATCCACTGCAATCTGAGTTAATGAATTCCGCAGATTCACGAACCATCGAGAAAAGTAATTCCTCCTCATCTCTGAATTAAACCAACCACCCCTTAAACTAAACCTATGGCCTCTCCCTCTGGAATGCTCCACAAGGGGAATGCTCCATGTCTACCTTAATTAGATCTCCTTTCATCCTCCTTCACTCTAGTGAGTATGACCCTAAACTGCTCAATCTTCTCATAAGAAAAACCCCGCATCTCTGGAATCAATCTAGTGAACCTCCTCTGAACCGCCTCCAATGCAAGTACATCCTTCCTCAAGCTAGGAGACCAAAATTGTGCACAGGTGCAGTCTCACAAATGCCCTCTACAACAGCACTTCCGTATTTTTATACTCTATTCCTTTAGCGATAAATGCCAAAATTCCGTTTGCCTTACTTACCTGCTGTAACTGCATACTAACTTTCAGCGATTCATGCACTAGGACAGCCAGATTACTGTGCACTGAAGTATTCTGAAATTTCTCTACATTTAAATAATTCTTCCGACCAAAATGGGTAACTTCACGTTACACTCCATCTGCCAAATTTTGGCCCATTTACCTCACCGGTCCATATCCACTTGTTAACGTCTTATTTCTTCATTGCAACTTACTTTTTCTTGGTGTCAGCTGCAAATTTAGCTATATGACCTTCTGTCGCTGAATCCAAATCAGTAATATAAAATGGAAATATTTGGGGCCCAAGGACCGAACCCTGTGGCACTCCACTAGTTACAGCTTGCGATTCAGGATTAGACCCATTTATTCCAACTCTCTGCTTTCTGTTGGTTTGCCAACCCTCTATCCATGCTAATATATTACCCCTAACTCCGTGTGAGCTTATATTGTATATTAATCTTTTGTGCAGCACCTTATCAAAGGCCTTCTGGAAGTCCAGGCATGTTACAGCTACAGGATCCCCATTATCCGCTTTGCTTGTCCCATCTTCAAAGAACTCTAGCAAATTCGTCAAACACAATTTAGTCTTCATTAACCATTCTGACTCTGATGGATTGCATTTTGATTTTCCAAATGCCCCATCACTGCTTCCTTAATATTCGATTCAAACAATATTCCAACGACAGGCATCGATCTAACTGGTCTATCGTTTAATGTTCACTGCCTCGCCCAATTTGAAAAAGGGCGTTACATTAGAATTTTTGCAATCGACTGGCAGCTCTCCATAATCCAGGGAAGTTTGGAGTAATATAGTCAATTCATGCGTTATTTCCGCTGCCACTTCCTTTAGGAGCCTGGGATGTAGGTCATCAGATCTTGCATCTGGTCACCCTTTAATCCCAATAGTTTGCTCAGTATTTTTTTCCATGGTGATGGTGATTGTTCTAATTTCCTCCTTCTTTATACCTTCTGCACTACCTGTTTCCATTAGGGTGGTACTAGTATCTCCCAAAGTTAAAACTGAGGCAAGATATCGATTAAGCGTCACTGCTATTTCTGCATTCCCCAGTATTAACTCCAAAGTCTCATCTTCCATGTGACCAACATTCACTTAAGTTAGCCTCTTCCCATTGATATTCTTGTCAAAGCTTTTGCTATCAGTTTTTATGTTTTGCGCTATTTTCTATCATAATTTATCTTAGCTCTTTTTAATTTTTTTTTAGTAACCCTTTGTTGATCTTTAAAAGTTTCCAAATCTTCCAGCCTGCCACTGACCTTTGCAATTTGGTATGCCTTAGTTTTTGCCTTCGTGTTATAAATAACTTCCTTGCTTAGCCCTGGATGGTTTTTCCCACTCTTACCATCTTTCTTTCTCTTTTGAGCATTTTTTCCTTGGAAGGTATTGAATATCTCCTTAAAGATCTTCCTGTGTTCATCAACTGTACGACCTTATAGTCTTCCTGCCCAGTCCACTAGGGCCAAATCTGCCCTCATGCCTGTGCAGTTGCCTTTATTTAACTCAAGAACACTAGTGTGGGACTCAAGTTTCTCGCTCTCAAATTGAACTTGAAAATCATCATGCTTTGATCATTCTTCCATAGAGGTTCCTTTACTACAGCATCATTAATTAATCCCATCTCATTATGCAAAACCAAATTCAGAAGAGCCTGATCCCTGTATTGTTCCACAACATATTGCTTCAAGAAACAATCTCTAATAAATTCTATGAACTCTCCCTCGAGGTTACCCTTGGTAACTTGATTGGTGCAGTCAAGATGGAGACAGTCTGGGGAAACTGAAATGAAACACCGACACACTGCCGAGGGACCTCCAGAAAACATCGAGTCAGTCCACATGCAACCTTAGCAATTCCCACAAAATGTCCAGGGACCAACAGAAAATACGGAAATGCCCTACAGGGACCCCCAGCCCATCCTGACACAATCCCTAGGGACACCAAGCAAATCACGACGCAGCCTCGAGGGCACCCAACAAATCCCGGCAAACTCCCTATGGACACGTACGAAATCCTGACACACTCCCCACGGACCCCAGCAGTTCCCGGCACACTCCCCAAGGAACCCCAGAAATGTTGACACATTCCCCAAGGAACTCATCAAATCCTGACTCTACAAGGAACCCGAGAAATGCTGACACACTCCCCAGTGACAAGCAGCAAACCCCAACACACTCCCCAGAGGCACACATCAAATCCCAACATGCTCCTGGGGATTCCAAGTAAATCTGAACATTCTTCCCAGGGACCTGAATGAAATATGATGCACTTACTAGGGACCCCCTTCAAATATCAGCACTCTCCCATGGGATCCCATCAAATACTGACGCACCCCCCAGGGACCCACAGCAAATTCTAACACACTCCCCAGGGACACAATTTGAATTCTGACTCATGGCTCATGGACCATCAGGAAATACTGAAAACCTCCCTAGGGACCCCAAATATATCTCCACAGGTTTCCCCAGGAACTACAGACACAGTGTCCAGGGATCCGCTGAAAATCAAGACACACTCCCCAGGGACACACAGGAAATGGGCAGACACTCACCAGGGGCCCCCTAGGAGATAATGACACACTCCCCAGGGACCCGCAGCAAATACCAACACACGCCCCAGGGCCCCAGTGAAATACTGACACACTCCCTAGAGGACCCCATGAAATACTGACACACTTCTCACAGGCCACAAGGAAATATAGACTCAATTCCTGTTACCCTTTCCAAAACAGTGAATGTGGACTCACGCCCTGCTTTGAACTCATAAACACTTGCGTACAACTCGATTACCCCCTGTAACTACCAATACACACAATAAAGGCACTCTCTATATACAGACAAACTGCACAGTGTGCCCTCTAAATACCGACATACTTCCTGGGATCCTGTGTAAATGCTCAGACATAACCCTCAACACCCTGAAAATACTTTCTCACACCCCTCGGAATTCTCACTAATGCTGACTCACGAGCCTGATTGTACTGTTCTGGGGAGCACACTGTAAATGCAGACACAGTCCACGGTAACTCTTTTAAACACTTGGATTGTCCCTGGTGGTCCCCTATAAATAGTGAGAAACATACGGAGCATCCCCCATAAATACTGATGCACTCCTATGGGATCCCCTATAACTATTGAGATATTCCCCAGGGATCCCCTGTAAATACTGAGACACTCGCCTGGGATACCCTATAAATACTGAGACACACTTCAGGGATCCCTATAAACAGTGAGACATACACGGGTATCCCCTGAAAATAGTGAGACACACACCGGGGATCCCCTATAAATACCGACACACTGTTCAGAGGCCCTCTATAAATACATTACTCAAGCCACAGGAGTGCCTCAATATACCGACACTCCCCAGATAAAACTGCAAACACAACATAATCCCCAGGGACCCCCTATAAACACTGACACACATCCAACACACCGGATCATAATTATTATTTTAAATTCCTTCATGGAATGTGGGTTTCGCTGTCTGAGACTCCATTTATTGCCCATCCGCAGCTGCCACTGAGAAAGTGTTGTTAAGCTGCCTTCTTAAACCGCTGAAGCCCATGTGATGTCGGTACACCCACTGTTAGGGAGGAAGTTCCAGGACTGTAACCCAATGAGAGCGAAGGAACGGCGATATATTTCCAAGTCAGGATAGTGCGTGACTTGGGGTGGGGTGGGTGAAGAGGGGTAACTTCCAGGTGGTGATGTTCCTATCCAGCTACTGCACGTGTGCTTCCAGGTGGTAGTGGCCGTGCGTTTGGAAGGTGCTGTCGAAACACCCACGGATAATTCCTGCAGTGCACCTTCTAGATGGTACACACTGCTGCTACTGTGCCTCGGTGGTGGAGGCCGTGAATGTTTGTGGATGTGGTGCCAATCAACCGGAATGTTTTTTTTCCAGTGTGGTGTCAAGCTCCTTGAGTGTTGTGAGAGCTGCATTCACACAGGCAAGTGAGGAGTATCCATCATACTCCTGCCGTGTGCCCTGTAGTTGGATGACAGGCTTTGGGGAATCAGGAGGTGAGTTACTTGTTGCAGGATTCCTAACCTCAGACCTGCTCTTATAGCTCCAGTATTTATATGGCCAGTCCAGTTCATTTTCTGATCAATGGCAACCCCCAGGATGTTGATAGTTGGGGATTTGTTGATGGCAATGCCATTGAACATCAAGGGGCAATGTTTGGATTCTCTCTTGTTGGAGATGGCCATTGCCTGGCGCTTGTGTGGCGTGAATGTCACTTGTCAACTCAAACCTGGGAATTCTCCAGGCCCTGCTGCTTTTGGACATGGTCTGCTTCAGTATCTGAGGAGTCGCGAATGGTGATGAACGTTGTGCAATCATCAGCGAACATCCCCATTGCTGACCTTATGATGGAATCATTGTCATTGATGAAGCAGCTGAGACACATGACACCACCCTGAGGAACTCCTGCAGTGAAATCCTGCAGCTGAGATGACTGAGCACCAACAACCATAACCATGTTCCTTTTTTACAAGATTGACTCATTGTGCTATTGACTCCAGTCTTGCTGGGGCCCCTCGATGGCGCATGCGGTGAAATTACTCGAGATGATGTGTGAGCAGCAGTTGGTTAGTGTAAGGACACAGGTAACAGGGTTGTGTATTACTATTAGAACATGCAGCTAGTATTGTGTTGGAATAGTTACACCGAGTGGTAACGAATGATGGAAGGAAAATTCCAGAAGCAGAAGAATCGAGGCCTGGGCGACTCGCTGGAAAATGAGCATGTGACAATCATGTAAAAGACTAGGGAAACTGACCCATCAGTCAGAAACTGGCCATGTGCCTGTCATTTTATCCAACACGGGCTAATGGAAACATCACCCAGAAACTGAACATTTAAATATTGACTGAACCAGAGAATGAGAAGTGATGTATTGTCCGAAGATGAAGCCACTGGTCTGTCTCAGTCAGGATCGTTCAATATTCATTGATTATATTTCTGATGTCGGAGAATATTCTCGTCTGAATAAAGTGATTTCATGGAATCAATAGTCAAAGGAGAAAACTAAGCAGCTCAGAAGAAAGGCACTGAATCCTCCGCAGACTGCAAAGCAAAACAACTTTTCCATTGATGCAAAAGAACAGAGTTAGGAACAGTTCAGAAACACTTACCGAATAAATTAGTTGAGAGGTTCTGGTGGAAATCATTCTCAGGGGGAAAAGTACTCTATTTTCAGCCTCTTTTCCGAGAGAAACGATTCTTTGCTTTTCCTGAGAGAAGCAGGTGTTCGGTTCACCGGACGCCTGATTTGCTGACGAAGAAAAACCTGTGAGCAGCCTCTCAGGTACATCATCCTATTAGTGCCAGTCTGCAGCCCAGATCCAATGAGATTCTCATACAGGTCACAGATTCGAGTGAAACAGGAATATTTGGTGGAAGCACAAAGAGTAATGCAATAATGCAATCTGCTCACTTCAATAAGCAAACTGCCCGTTTGGACAACAGAAACAGATATCCAAACCACTGTGGCAGGTGAACTGGCCCATTGAATAACGGGGTCTACTTAAGCAATGACGATCAATTCCTAGCAGTAAAGAATAAACTTTTGTTGGTGCTCGAAAAATACTGCCTTCAAAAAAAAACCCAGGAGTGGGAATATATTACAACAACCTCAACGTGCATATGAATATCAGCATGAAGCTCAAGAGATGGTTCAATGCGATCTTCTGGGAAATTTTTATATCTAAATAATGATGACACCAAGGCAAATATGGAGATTTAGAGAGTTGACGGCAATCTGGATCAAAGAGGTTGGTGTTAAGGAGAGTCGGAAAGGAGGAAAGTGAGATAGAGAGGCATACAGTGTAGTGAAGGGTATTCCAGAGCTTAGGGCCCGAGGCGAATGAAGACCCGGCCACCAATGCTGGAGTGAGTAAAATCAACAATCCTCAGGTTGCTTCAGTTAAATAAGGCTTGGCATCTTATAGGGGTGCAGGGTCTGGGGAGATTGAATCGAACCAGGACATGGAGGGATTGGAAAGCAACAATGAGAATTTTAAAATCGAACAGCTGTCTGAATGGGAGGTAATGTAGGTCTGTGAGTAGAGGGCGTGATGTGTGAACGGGGTCTCGAGGTGAGTGAGGGCAAGGGCAGTGGGGTTTTCAATGAGAGGTAATGGAATTGATTGAGCAGAGGGGGTGATGTGTGAACGGGGACTCGGTGTGAGTGAGGCCACGGGCAGTTGGGTTTTCAATGTGAGATAATGGAGGTCAGTGAGCAGAGGGAGTGATGTGTGAACGAGGACTCGATGTGAGTGAGGGCACGGGCAGTGGGGTTTTCAATGAGAGATAATGGAGGTCAGTGAGCAGATGGAGTGATGTGTGAATGGGGACTCGATGTGAGTGAGGGCACGGGCAGTGGGGTTTTCAATGGGAGATAATGGAGATCAGTGAGCAGAGGGAGTGATGTTTTAATGGGCACTTGGTATGAGTGAGGGCATGGAGAGTGGGTTTTTCAATGGGAGATAATGTTGGCCAGTGGGCAGAGAGGGTGATGTGTGAACGGGGACTTGGTGTGAGTCAGGACCCGGACTGTTGAGGTTTCAACGCCATATCACCAGGGGATGATCTCCTGTGTTTGGTTGCAGTAGCGAGTGTCAGTTGGAGTTTGGAGACTGAGGGAGTTTAAGTGTTAAATTCAGGCTTAAATTCTCTCTAAAGTCTGGCCGTGCGTTAATTTAGCAATTAACTAGAAGTTGCTTTTATGTTTGGCAGAAGGTGAGATTTAGACCGGAGAGGAGAGGCCAGCCAGGTTGGTATAATTGGGCGCAATAAAGAGAGGTGGAGACTGTTGAGGAGAGGCGTAACCTCAGGGCCTTCAGGAGTTCGACGTGACTTCACTATTCAATAAGTGATGTGTCGCAGGGGAGGCAGCTGATTGGTCATTAATGTCAGGTGAGAACTTCTACTACTTTTTTCTACGAATTTAACTGCAGCAGTCCATTAGCTTAAACAAAATAATTAAGGAACTTGGTCCATAGTGGGAGTGTTTGGAGTGGTTAGTAATCTTTAAATGGAGTAACTGAAGAGCTGAATCAAAAGGGAAGCCATGGTGGCAGAGTTCGCACACGGGATATGTACCTCCTGCCCTATTTGGGATGTCATGGACATCTGTGCAGTAAATGTGTCTGGCTGCAGCTACTGACTAAACAAATTTGGGAGCTGGTGCTGCCATTGGACTCAGTGTGGAGCACCTGTGATGCTAAGGTTATTGTGGACAGCATGTTCAGTGAGCTGGTTGCACTGCTGTTAAAGACTGAACAGGCTTAAAGTGGATGGATGAACACGAGGCAGAGGAGGGCAAGACATGTAGTGCAGCATTCCCCTGTGGTTGTCCCCCTCTCTAATGGATATACCATTTTGGATACTGTTGGGGGAGACGGTTTGTCAGGGGATAGCAACAGGAGCCAAATCCTTGGAACCACGGGTGGCTCTCTGGCAAAAGAGGGGAGGAAGAAGAGTGGCAGGGCTATAGTGATAGGGGATTCGCTTATAAGTGGGGCAGACAGCCATTTCTGTGGCTGCAAAAATATACCACAGGATGGCATGTTGCCTCCCTGGTGCCAGGGTCAAGGATGCCTCGGAGAGGCTACAGGTCATTCTGAAGAGCAAGCGTTAACAGGCAGTGGTCGTGCTACATATTGGCACCAACGACATAGGTAAAGAAAAAAGAATTGTGTCCTACAAGATGGATATTTGGAGTTCGGACGTAAATTGAAAAGTAGGACCTCAATGTTAGTAACCTCAGTCTTACGACCAGTGACACGTGCTAGTGAGAGTAAAAATAACAGAATATATCAGATGAACACGTGGCTGAATAAATGGTTTAGTGGGAAGGGATTCAGATTCCAGGGACACTGGGGCTGGTTTGGGGAATGTGGGACCTATACAAACATGATGGTGTGCACCTGGGCAGGACTAGGACCAATGCAATTGGGGGCATTTGCTGGTGCGGTTGGGAGTGTTTAAGCTAGGATGGCAGGGGGAAGGGAGCAGGGAGACAGAGGAGGGGGAAACAAGGATAGATGGAAAATAAAGAAGCAAAAGCAGAAGGCAGAAAATAAACAATAGGAATGAACAAATGGGGTTCATGTTTAAAATGAAGCTATGATGGCTAACAAGTATAAAAAGTCAAGTCTAAAGGTATTGCATTAATGCACAGAAAATTCACAATAATGTAGATGAATGAACAGTGCAAATATGTGCAAATGGAAATGATATAGCTGAAATTACGGAGACATGTCTGCAGGGAGACCAAGGATGGGAACTGAACATCCAGGGGTATTCCATATTTAGGAAGGACTGACAAATAGAGAAGGGAGGTGCGTTAGGACTGTTATTAAAAGAGGAAATCAATGCAATAGTGAGGAAGGATATTGGCTCGGAAAATCATGATGCAAAATCTGTTTGGGTGGATATAAGAAACACCAAGGGGTAGAAAACGTTGGCGGGGCTTGAATCTCAGACTCTAAACGGTTTCAGAGATTTAATGGGAGGCATTAAGCAGGATGATATGCAAAAAAGTAGAACTGTAATCATGAGCGACTTTAAAATACATATCGATTGGTAAAACCAAACTAGCAAAAATATTGTGGAGGAGGATTTCCTGGGGTGTGTATTTAAAGTTGTATTTGACTATTATGTTGAGGAACCAACTCAGGAGCAGGCTATACTCGACTGGATATTGTACAGTGAGAAAAGATACAATAACAATGTTCATTGGAGAAGAGTGACTATATAATGAGAGAATTGCCAATTAAGACAGAGAGTGAAGGAGGTGAATCCGAAACAAGGCTCTGAATCTAAATAAAGGGAACTACGAGGGTCTGAGGCGTGAGTTGTCAATGATGGATTGGGGAAGCTTACTTAAAGGGTTGACTGTGGATAGGCAATGGCTAATATTTAAGGAACATATGCATGAATTACAATTATTCATTCCTGTCTTGAGCAAGAAATAAAACAGGAAATGCGACCTAACCATGGATTAGAAAATAATTTAGCGATGTGATTAGATCCAAAGAGAAGACATATAAAATCACCAGAAAAAGCAGTGGGCCTGAGGATTGGGAGGAGGGTAGAATTCAGCAAAGGTAGACGAAAAGATTGAACAAGAAGGTGAAAATGCAATATAAGAGTCAACTTGCTGGAACATTAAAAAAAAATTGACCATAAAAGCTTCAATAAATATGCAAAGAGGAAAAGATTTACCAATTTACAAGCAGTCTCTTTTAGTTTGAAGTTATAATGGGGAACAAGGAAATGGCAGAAGAATTGAACACGTATTTTGGTTCAGTCTGCACAAAAAAGTACACGAATATTTCCCAGGAAATTTAGGGAACCAGGTGCCTTCTGAGAGGACATTGTGGGAAGAGGAGCCCCCATTACTCCCTCGCCAACTGAGTCAGTTAACTCCTCAAAACCCTCCCCCATAATCTTTGGTTAGCTTTCACTGCCGCAGCAGAGACATCACTATCATCTGAAAGCTGAAAGATCCCAACTCATTAGCTTGCCCGTTCTCTGATGCCTCAGTCCTTATTTGAATTGTAAGGGGATTGCAAGCACAGTGCCTCTAGGTTTTGTGGTTGTACCTGACTTGGCTGGACGCTTCGTTTGTTGACCAAAGAGAGACCAAGCTTTGCTCACGGCGTCTCCCGATGGTGCACAGTCTCCACAGGTGCTTCCAGCGCCTGACCCCTGTGAACCCCGACAACCTGTTGCAAGTGATGACGCCACAATGCCGAACAATGAAGTTTACAGAATGCAGGTGGTCACAACATGCAATAATGTTTCACATTATATAGCACATGAGAAAGTTGGTAAAAATAGTGATGGAGCCAAGCTCCAGCTACATTTTGTTCAATCAAAGATCAGTTGGAATAGTATTTAAACACTTTACAGTATTTTCTCTGTAAAACTTGACCAGTTTTGCACAAAAAGAAGGAAGATTCAGAGGCTGACTCTTCACTGGTTGGTGATTGATGTTAATGGAGAATGTAGAGCTGAGTAAGTGGGAAATTCCATGGCAGATACAATGTAATGTGGATAAATGTGAGGTTATCCACTTTGGTAGCAAAAACAGAAAGGCAGGTTATTATCTAAATGACTATAAATTGAGAAAGGGAAATGTGCAACGAGACCTGGGTGTCTTCGTATACAAGTCACTTCAGGTAAGCATGCAGGTGCAGCAGGCGGTAAAGAAGACAAATGGTTTGCAGGCCTTCGTAGCAAGACGATTTGTTTACAGGAGCAGGGATGTCTTGCTGCAATTATAGAGGACCTTGGTAAGACAACTCCTGGAATATTGTGCGCAGATTTGGTCTCGTTATCTGAGGAAGGATGTTCTTGCTATAGACGGAGTGCAGCAAAGCTTTACCTGACTGATTCCTTGGATGGCGGGACCGACATATGAGGAGCGATTGAGTCAGTTACGATTATAATCGTTTGAGTTCAGAGCAATGAGTGGGGATCTCATAGAAACCTACAAAATTCAAACAGAATAGACAGGGTTGATGCAGGAAAAATGTACCCAATGGTGGTCGAGTTCAGAACCAGGGATCACAGTCTGAAGATATGGAGTAGACCATTTAGGACTAACATGAGGAGATCTTTCTTCACCCAGAGAGTAGTGAGCCTGTGGAATTCACTACCACAGAAAGTATTTGAGGTCAAAAGTTTGTATGTTTTCAAGAAGGTATTAGAAAGAGCTCTTGGCGTGAAAGGGATCAAGTGATATGGGGAGAAAGCGGGAGCAGGCTATGAGTTGGATGATAAGACATAATCATATGAGTGTTGGAACAGTCTCGAAGGGCCGAATGACCTACTCCTGCTCCTAGTTTCGATGTATCTATGATTCTATTTTTGTCTCTTCTACCAATGATTCAGATTCAGCCGACATTGTTTTCTATCTCTGGCACTGTAAGAGAATGTGGAATTTATTCTGTATCACTCGTGTCTGAAAGCGGGTTGTGATCGAGAACATTTCAGTACCTTCCCCACCACTCTTCTTGTCAGACATACTAATGCATAGAGGAGTAGTCTCTTACTCTCTGTGAGAGTGTTGGATTCATTTTGCATCTGCCAATCTCTGTTGCTGTGAGTGACTGTTGGATTCATTGTGTTAATGACAGCATCTGGGGCTGAGTGGGAGTGTTGGAATCATACTGTATCTGTCAGTCTCTAGTACTGTGTGAGAGCGGGATTCGTTCTGTATCAGCTGGCCTCTGGGATTGTGTGTGTGTGTGTGTGTACTCCTCTATTTGTCATCCTCAGGTATGTGTGAGTGTTGAATTAATTCTGAAAATGACAGTATCTGATTATGTGCATGACTGTTGGGTTGAATCTGTATCTGTTAGTCTCAGGCACTGTGTGTGAGTGCTGGATTCATTCTCTATCCCTTAGTCTCTGAGAGTGTGTGTGAGTGTTGGTCTCATTTTGTATCTGTCAGCGTCTGGTTCTATGTGTGAGTGTGCGATTCATTCCTTATCTTCCAGCCTCTCGTACTTCGTTCGAATATTGGATTCATTCATTATTTGACAGCCTCTGGTGCTGTGTTGGAATGTTGGATTCATTCTGCATCTGACATCCCCTGGTACTGTACATGAGTGTTGGACTCGTTCTGCAACTGTTAGCCTCTGATACTGGAGAAAAGACAATTTATTTCCAAGTCAGGATGGTGACGGACTAGGAGGTGAAATTCCAGGAGGTGTTGTTTCATCTATCTGCTGTCCTTGTCCTTCTAGATGGCTGTGGCCATTGGTTTGGAAGGTGCTGTTGAAGGAGCCTTAGTAAATGAAAGCAATAAATCTTGTAGATGGTACACACTGTTGCTGCGGAGCATCGGTGGTGGAGGTAATAAATGTTTGTCAATGTGGTGCCAATCAAATCGGCTGCTTTGTTGTGGACGGTGTCAAGTTTATTGACTTTTTTGAGAGTTGAACTCATCCGGAGAATTGGTGAGTATTCCACCACACTCCTAAGCTGTGCCTTGTAGATGGTGGACAAGCTTTGGGGAGTCAGGAGGTGGGTCACTTGTCACATGATTCCTAACCTCTGATCTGCCCTTGTAGCAACAGTATGTATATGGTTAGCCCAGTGTAATTTCTGTTCAATGGTAACCCCAAGGATGTTGATAGTGGGAGATTCAGTAATGGTGGTGCCATTGGACCAAAAGGGGTGAAAGTTGGGTCCCCACTTGGTGGAAATCATCATTGGCTGCCACTTGTATGGCGCAAATGTTACTTGTCACTTGTCAGCCCAATCCTGGATATTGTCCATGTCTTGCTGCATTTGGACATGGACTGGTTCAGTAGCTGAGGAGACGTGAATGGTGCCGAACATTGTGCAATCATCGACGGACATCACAACTTCTGGCGTTATGCTGGAAAGAAGGACCTTGATGAAGCACCAGAAGATGATGGGGCCAAGGATACTACCAGGAAGAACTACTGCAGTGATGCCCTGGAGCTGCGATGCCGGACCTCCAGCAACCATAACCATCTTCCTCTGTGTGAGTTTTGATTCCAACCAGTAGAGAGTTTTTCCCCTGATTCCCATTGAGTCCAGTTTTGGTAGGGCTCCTTGATGCCACACTTGGTCAAATGCAGCCTTGACGACAAGGACAGTGAGTCTCACCTCACCTCCCGAAGTGCAGCTCTTTTGCCCATGTGTGATCCAAGGCAGTAATGAGGTCAAGAGCTGAGGGTTCCACACTGGGCATCAGTGAGCAGGTTTTTTCTAATCAAATGCCACTTGATAGCTTTGGTGTTCACCCCTGATATTACTTTACTGATGATCGAGAGCGGACTAATGTGAAGGCAATAAATGGGTTGGATACTTCCCGCTTTTTGTTTTCATGACATATCTGGACATTTTTCCACATAGTCGGGTAGATGCCGGTGTTGTAGCTGTAGTGGGACAGATTGGCGTCAGGCACCGCAGGTTCAGGAACACAAATATTTAGTGCTATTATCGGAAAATTGTCAGAGCACTTAGCCTTTGCAGTATCCAGTGCCTTCAGGCGTTTCTTGATATCAGGTCTTGTGAATGGAATTGGCTGAAGAAAGACGTCTGTGATAGTGGGGAGATCCGGAGGAGGGTGAGATGGGTCATCCACTCGGCAGGCCCCTGGCAGGAGATTGCAGCAAATGCTTCAGCCTTATTTTTGCGCTGTAAAATTCATATAGGAAAGAGATTGGTGCAGACAAATGTAGGCCCCTTACAGTCAGAAACAGGGCAATTTATAATGGACAACAAATTAATGGCTGATCAAGTGAATTCATACTTTGGTTCTGTCTTCATAAAATGAGGACACAAATGACACGCTAAGTATGTTGCAGGACACAGCGTTTGTTGAGAGGGAGGAACTGAAAGAGATCAGTATTAGTAGGGAAATAGTGTTGGAGAAATTGATGGGATAGAAGGCTGATAAATCCCCAGGGCCTGATCATCTACATTCCAGAGTACTTAAGGAAGTTGTCCGAGAAATGTTGGATGCATTGGTGGTCATCCTCCAAAATCCTATCGATTCTGAAACAGTTCCTACAGATTGGAGGGTAGCTAATGTAACCCCACTATTTAAGAAGTGAGGTAGAGACAAAATAGAGAATAGAAGAGAAGCCACATTGACGTCAGTAGTGGGGAAATTCTAGAGCCCTTTACAAAATATTTTGTGGCTGAGCACTTGGAAAACAGTTGCAGAATCGGGCAGAGTCGGCATGGATTTATGAAAGGGAAATCATGTTTGACAATTCTACTGGATTTTTCTGAGAATACAATTGGTAGAATTGATGATGGGGAGCCAGTTGGTGTGGTTTGTTTGGACTTTAATAAGGCTTTTGACAAAGTCCCAACATAAGAGATTAGCATGAAAAAATAAAGCACATTGGATTGGGTGTAGTGAATTGAGATGGATTGAAAACTGGGTGGCAGACAAGAAAAAAATAGTAGGAATAAACTGGCCTTTTTCAGAATGGCAGCCAGTGAATCGTTGGATATTGCAGGCATCGGTGTTTGGTGAGGGAACTAAATGTAATATTTCCAAGTTTGCAGATGGCTGAATGCAGGTTTGGTGTCTGAGCTGTGAGGAGGATGCAGAGATGATTCAGTGTGATTTGGACATGCTGAGTGATTGGACAAATGCATGGCATATGCAGCATAATGTGGGTAAATGTGAGGTTACCCACTTTGGTTGCAAAAACAGGAAGGCAGATTATTATCTGAATTGCTATAAATTGAGAGAGGGGAATGTGTTAGGAGACCTGTGTTCTCTCGTACGCCATTCGCTGAAGGTCAGGATGCAGGTGCAGGTGGTGTTAAAAAAGGCAAATGCTATGTTGGCCTTCATAGCGAAAGGATTCGAGTACAGGAGCAGAGATGTCTTGCTGCAATTTTACAGAACCTTGGTGAGACCACACCTGGGATATTCTGTGCAGTTTTGGCCTCCTTATCTGAGGAAAGATGTTCTTGCTATAGAGGGAGTGCAGCGAAGATTTACCAGACAGATTCCCTGGATGGCTGGACTGACATACGAGGAGAGATTTGGACGGTTAAGACTATATTGGCTTGAGTTCAGAAGAATGAGTGGGGATCTCGTAGAAACACATGAAATTCTAACAAGACAAGAGAGAGTAGATGCAGGAAAGATGATCCCGATTGTGGGGGAGTCCAGGTCCAGGTTCACAGTCTGAGGATATGGGATAGTCCATTTAGGACTGACATGAGGAGAATTTATTTCACCAGATAGTGGTGAGCCTGTGGAACTTGCTACCAAAGATAGCAATTAATGCCAACACATTGCATGTTTGAAAGAAGGAGTGATAGCTCCTTGGGCGACAGGAATCAAGGGTATGGGGAACAATTGGGAGCAGGCTATTGAGTTGAATGATCAGCCATGACCATAATAAATGTTGGAGCAGGCTCGAAGGGTCTAATGGCCTCCCCTGCTCCTATTTTACATGATTCTATTGATGTGCTGGGCTCCTCCATCATTGAAGATGAGGATATGTGTGCAGACTCCTCCTCCAGTGAGTTGTTTAATTTTACACCACCTTTCGTGACTGGATGGGACTGGGCTGCAGAGCTTAGACCTAATCCGTTAGTTATGGAATCACTTTGCTCTGCCTGTTAGTTGTTATTTATGCTGTTTGGCGTGCAAGCTGCACTATGTTATAGCTTCACCAGGTTGATGCCTCATTTTTAGGTATGGCTGTTGCTGCTCCTAGCATGCCCACTTACAATCTTCATTGAACCAGGGTTGATAACAAGGCTTGATGGTCATGGTAGAGTGGGGGTTATGCCTGGTCACTAGGTTACAGAATATGTTTGAGTACAATTCTGCCACTGGTGGTGGCCGACAGTGCCTCATGGATGCACATTTTTGAGTTGCTGGTTCTGTTTGAAATCTTTCCTATTAAACACAGTGGCAGTGCCACACAACATGATGGAGGATATTGTCATTGTGATGCTGGGACTTCATCTCCACAACGACTGTGCGGTGATCAAACCTACTGACACTGTCAGAGACAGGTACATCTGTGGCCCGCAGGGTGGCGACGATGAGGTTTAATGTGTTTTTTCCTCCTCTTGGTTCCTTCACAAAGTGCTGCAGAATCAGTCTAGCAGCGATGTCATTTGGGTCTCGGCCAGCTCAGTCAGTAGTGGTGCTATCGAGCTACTCTTGGCGGTGGTCATAGACAACCCCCAGCCAGAGTATTTTCTGCTCCCTTTCCTCCCTCAGTGCTTCCTTCAAGTGGTTCAACATGGTGGAGCCCTGATTCATCAGCTGGGGAAGGGTGGTATGTTTTAATCAGCAGGATATTTCCTTGTCCATGCTTGACCTGATGACATGGGACTTCATGGGGCCTGGAGTCAATGTTGGAGTCTCACAGGGCAACTCCCTTCCCACTGTATTCCACGGCCGGTGGGACAGGACATACCCAGGGATGGTGAGTTGTTAGTTTCTGGAACATTATCTGTAAGGTATGATTCCATGAGGATCAATATGCCAGGCTGTTGCTTGACTAGTCTGTGACACAGGTCTCCCAATTTTGGCTTACGCCCCCAGATATTAGTCAGGAGGCTTTTGCATGGTCGACAGGACTGGGATTGCCGTTGTTGATTCCGTTGCTTAGCAAGATGTCGAGTGGCCCATCCATTTTCAGTCCTTTATTGAGTCCAAGTGTGCACACAACGACTTATTTATTGTTTGTGTGCATGTGTTCACATAACCACTTGTTTATTGATTGTCTGTATGCATGTGCATAATCAATTGTTCCCTGTGTGTGTGTATGTTTGTAAATAAGCAGGTGTTTATTGCTTGTGTGCATTTGTGTGCAAACAGACATATGATCAACAAGCATTCGAATACACACATATACAAAGACAATTACCAATTGGTTATATATATATATACACCTACAGAGGGGAAATAAAGAATTGGTTATGTGTGCACATACACACAAGCTGTAAGCAAGTTGTTGTGTGAGTACCTAAACATTTGTTACTTGTGTGCATGTCTGTGTACATAAGTAATTCTTTATTTTTTATGTGTCGTCATAACCTCTTACTTATTGTTTGTATATGAGTTTGTGTAACCGTTCATTTCCTGTGTGTTTGTCTGTTTTTACAAAACAACTTGTGTACTGTTTTTGTGCAGGAGTGTACATAATGATTTGGTTAATACGTGTGTGAGGGTATGTGTGTTTGTGTGCGTGTGTCTGTGTGTGTGTACATAACCACTTGTTTATTGTCTGTGTGATAGTGTGTACATTACCAATTCTCTTTTGTTTGTGTGCAGGTGTTTACATCACCACATGATTATTACAAACAGAAACAGGAAATGCTGGAAAACCTCACTAGGCCGAACAACATCAGTGGAGAGTGAAAAAAACGTTAATACTTTGATTACGTGTCACTCTTCTACAGAGCTAAATGATGCATAAATATAATGAAATGTATATTGTTGAAGCGGTTTGGAGTGGGTGCAGTTGGATAGACGTCCAGGGATAGGTGCAGACCTAGGGGAGAGTGTCACAGGTGTCATGGACAAAAGGACAAAGGGGTGTTAATGATAGTGACACTGGCTAAATGAGGTCCATTAAGTTCGAAAGGCAGAATGTGAAAAAAAACAGGACAAGCGTAAGCATTCTTAACTTAACAAAATGGACAAGCGCCAGATGTTCGTTGTGGGGGTGGGGTGGAGGGAAGAAAAATAGCTTTAAAAATAAGACAATGGTGATGATAAAACAATGAATATAACTGAAATAACCAAAAACAAGTGAATAAAAGATAAAAATTGCACATAGATATAAGATAAAAGTGAAAATGAATATGGAAAAAAGGGGATAAAAAATCGAGTAAGGATGTCCGAGTTGACGGCCTGAAGTTCTCGAGCTCAATATTACGGCCAGAGGGCTGTAAAATGCCGAATTGGAAGATGAGGTGCTGATCTTCCAGTTTGTGTTGCGTTGTGTTTTATTTCCTCTTTACAGGTGCTGCTGGACCTGCTGAGATTTTCCAGCATTTTTTTTGTTTCAAATCCGCAACATATGCAGTATTTTGTTTTTAATCACATCTTGATTGTTTTGTGTACATTGGTACATAACCACCCAATTATTATTGTGCTTATGCATATGTATAACCACAAGATTATCACTTTCAGGTCTCATCAAAATATAATAATTTTCAAAACATTAATTGCAGTTATTGTAGGAGTTTAATATTGAGGTGTGGATACTCCGTGTGTGTATATGTGTGTTTTTATGCATGTGTGCATGTGTGTGTCAGAGAATTACTGGAATTAAAAACATTTGACCTGAGGGTTTGATGCAAATAAAAAAAAACTGGGGTTGAAATGCCAAATAAGTATAAATGACTGGAGCTTCAGATGTAAGGTTTAAGGATAATTTGCATTTTTAGATAAACGCGAGTAGTTTACATTTGAAAAGATAGGGTGAGACGTAATACCTAGCCAAAGGAAATTAAACCAAATAGTTTGCTTATTGTTCCTGAAGATTCCTGATAGAAATTGGTACTATGAATGATTTTTATCAATAGAAAGATAGAGTTCGGAGATATCTTGAAATAATGGAATTTGCATTCAAAGGGGAAAACATGAATAAAGGAGAGAAGGTTTTTTATAAGAGGAAGGAGGCTTCTGATATCTAAGAAGTGTGAAAAGCCTCCAGCTTCGATGCATCAGGTTGCTTTCTACAGGAACCAAAGCTTTGAAAACTCAATTAGAATGCTCCTGTCCAGGGGGCTTTGTCTGTGCTGCCTGGATCTGTTGAAAACTCTTTTGGTTTTACTGTTGCCTTAAGAGAGTTCTAACTGTTGGATTTAAAAGTTATTAAAGTAGTAATTTGTGGACATATGCATATTTTAACACATTTTCTTTTATTAATCAATGTTTAATTTTGTTTGGTAATAAAATCTCTAAGCCTCAGTGGACTTGATGTTACTGAATTGAAAACATGCATGACGAAATAAATACAACATAATGTAGATGTATCAGCTATTTCAAGTTTCCATCTGGGATTTGAGCATTTATGATCCGGCTTGCCATAACAAAAGTGTGGGCTCCTTGCAGGATATATTTAAAATTCATTGATTAGTCTGTGGAGTTGGTGAATCTTAAGGTTACGGAAAGCACTTTGAATTCTTGAGTTGGCGTGAGTTTTTTTTTAAGTGATGAGACTGCAATATGGCTTTGGTTGTTGCAAAGGTTTGTCTGGGAGTTGAAGTTGTAACTTTGGTAGATTTACAAATGGTAAAGAAAAACAACTTAATGGACTTGGCATACACATTGCAATTAGGATTGTCAGCAGGGGTAGGGAAATGAGACCGAATTGAAGTTATAGAGCGTCATTTGAAACTGGAAGGGATATATGAGAGACTGACTTCTCCAATACGTGGTTGATTGGAATTGGTTCAAATTCAGCTACAAATGAAAAAAAAAACTTGACCTGCATGCGGCAGAAAATAGAAAAGTAAAGACATAGATCATGTCAAATGGAAAAGGCTAAAATACAGGAAAGAGAATAAGAAAACAGAGAGAATTCTAACTTGAAATGCTGGTACTTAAAAAAAAACTCCAGCAGATGGGGTGTTTCCAGATCAGAACCTAATGGAGAGATGTTTAAATTTGTACAGACTTCCTAAGATTGAAGAAAGAGGTTTTGAAGCTTTCGTTATTTCATATGAGATAATAGCTAAACAGATGAAATGGCCACAGGGAAAGTGGTCTTTGTTGTTACATTCTAGTTTGATGTGTAGCAGACATGATGTTTAAGCTTCATTCCCATAAGAAATGTTGGGGCACTGTGATGTGCTAAAAACGTTATTTTGAGTATAGACGAGTTTGTTCCTAAGGCATGCAGCAGAAATTAGGAACAATGTGAAACAGCCTGGGCAAAACTGCATTGAGCTTGAGAGAGGGAAAATAAAATGACCGGTGGATACAAACATTAAAGATAGAAACCATATATTCAGCTCTTAGAAAAGTAACCCCATTGGACAAATTTAAAAGTTCAATTCCTTCAGTGGTGAGAACTAATGTGGAGGAACAGAGGATTGAAACACTAAGGCACAAGAGCTAACTGATGATTGTCAGCTCGTTCATAGAGTTAAAACTATTTTTGTCACTCTTTTAAATCAGAGAAGTATAGAAAGTGGGAAGATGAATTTAAGGTGGGTATTCAGGGAAAAGAAGGTGGAAAATCTCAGCAAGTTTTTTTTTATTTTCTCGAATTAAAAACGGAAGGCGCTGAGAGTAGAAGTGACATACGAAAATTGGCATGTACTCATTTTTAAAAAGTTGGTCACACAGTCAGTGTGTTGGAAATTACAGGGGACATCTGTTGGGATTAGTTTGGTGCAGAAAAGTTCTAGGTGGATGATTACTGTGGTGCTTGTGGCTCAGGCATAGGAAAACCCAAAGGTATGTGTACAGGGAAAGCAAAAGAATCAGGGATCAGTAATGAAGTGGGGATGTGTTCACAATTTACCCAAGGGAGTTTTGGGGTGCAGGTTGTGGATATGTTTAAAGATTGGATAGAATGTGAAGGGGAAATATTTAATGTGTACAGGGTGGACTAGGAAAAGTTGTAAAATTTTAAGTGACAGAGGGGCTAATCAATTCCTACTATTGTTAGAGAGTGATATTTGTTGATCAGAGGGAGTAATGCAGGATCAGGTGATTATTAGTGGGGTTGATGGAGATGCTAAACCTATTTACCTGTGGAAGGTATATTTAAAGGGTAAGTGGAAAACAATTGAGGTGATTTCTGGAGTCGTGGAAAAATTGCCAATTGCAGGTCTGATTTTATTTTGGGTAATGATGTAGCTGTGTCACAGATGCAGGTGATGCCTGTGGAAGTTGAGCAGCCTGGAGATGTCTTTCAACAGATGTGCTTCAGATGGAGCATCCTGGATTTTCTTTCCAGATTGTGTGTTAACAACGTAACAGTCTCACAAGTTGAAACAGGAACAACAGGAAATTATGCGGCAGGGAGAAGATCTTGAAGTCTAATCAAATGACAAACCATTGATAAGATTGTTCAGGAAAAGAGAATGGAGGAGAATGCACCCGAGGTGTTTAGCTCAAGGCTAGTGGCTGAGTTACAGAAAAATCATTAGAAAATCAAACAGTTGTATCAGACTGCATAGTCAGGAACAGAGACAGAATGCCTTACTGAATGTTATTAACTGAAGTGTAATGTTTTATGATGAAAATGGCGACTGTGTCAAGCTTTAGCAAATTTACACTGGAAGGAAGTGTATCTGATTGCAACACAATTAACAGCTCGAAATATTAACCAAGGAATATATATATATATATATATTTATACGTCGTTAAAATCTGTAGAACATGTCAAGTGATAGGGAAACCACAAAATGTGATTAAACCAGCACATTTAATTCCACTTCAAGCATTTGAGGAATTTTTAACTGGGGTCATGGTTGCTTGTGTGCGATAAATCCCTAAAACAAAAAGTGGAAATCTATACATGCTGGCAATAATGAACGCTTCCTCAAGGTTTCCTGACGTGGTAACTTTGAGAAAGAGTACAACAAAGACAAAACAAAAATAGAATTACCTGGAAAAACTCAGCAGGTCTGCCAGCATCGGCGGAGAAGAAAAGAGTTGACGTTTCGAGTCCTCATGACCCTTCAACAGAACTAGGGGAATCCAAGGAAGGGGTGAAATATAAACTGGTTTAAGGTGTGTGTGTGTGTGTGTGTGTGTGTTGGGGGGGTGGGGGTGGGGGGTTGGTGGTTGGGGGAGAGAAGTGTAGGGGGTGGTGTGGTTGTAGGAACAAACAAGCAGTGATAGAAGCAGATCATCAAAAGATGTCACAGACAACAGAACAAAAGAACACATAGGTGTTGAAGTTGGTGATATTATCTAAATGAATATGCGAATTAAGAATGGATGGTAGGGCACTCAAGGTATAGCTCTAGTGGCAACAAAGACAAGTGTGGAGGAGTTTACTTTTGTTTTACAAGATCTGGTTTGCCAAAAGAAATACGCCAGGTGAAGCAAATGATCCCACCAGGAATCTGAAATTCAAAAGAGCATTAGTGGAATCTGAGAGCGCCTGGACTCCCAATTGCCCCAGAGACAGCCATCCCTGCGGTGAGCCATCCCCTGGATTTATGGCAACAAGGCATGCTCTCCAAACATTACAACTATATGCTGAGTTTCTATTGGCTGCCAAGCGAATTGTCTTTGGGTGCTTTGCCACCCAACAATCCATCGACATCATACGGCTATGGCAGGTTTCAAGATTTCAATCAAAGTATTCACCATACTGTGCAACTCCTGTCGTGCTAAACAAGGCCGATCCATCCATTTCCGATCCAACATTTTCCGATCCGACATCACTGAGGCAGCTGTTTTTTCTCATGACCAGCATTCTGTGGCACACAGCCCAGCCCTGGATGATTTCCCACATGGTTAACACAGGCCATCGCTCAACCACATTGGCCTTTGCCTTCCAGCCATCAGCAGCGAGACAAAGATGCAATGGAAGTTCTGTAAACTGCCTAAAGTACAGCGAGGCCTTGTAGCTCATTAATGTAACTCTACCCCCGTGCTCGTACATGGCTGCCTCCATTCTGTACAAGAATCATACACTCAACCACACTCCCTTAAATCATTGCCAGAACAAAATTTGGAAAAGATCTCCCACTGGCAGCCATCCATTCGCCGATTTCACTAGTTTCTTTTTGCGTCAATATCTTTGATCATATTTCCTGCAACACATATCTCCAGAAGCAGAACCGTGCTTAATATCAACCAAGTTGTTGTCTGTAAGGGGTGTAGAACATATAATCAAGATCTGTAACTTATCTCCTCAGTCTCAAATTGCTTCCAAAAGAACTTGAGACAAAGCATTGGTGCTGCTGGTCCTCACAGCTGCCCAGGATACCGTGTGGCTTGCTGGGGTGCTCCTAAAACTGTACTTAGTGCAGCCAAACTGGTTAAAGTCAGTTTGTTGACACTTTTCTTTGCAACAGGCCATTTCAAGTCAAGTTCATCTATGCTGATAACATTGTTGTTCAATCCAAGCCCCATCCTTCTGCATCCTGGACCATATCCTTGACAAAGACGTTACAAAATTGAGGACCACTGCAGCACATCATAACTTGAATTCTTCTCAAACTATAGCCAATGTATTCCAGCCACATAATACCAGTGCCAAAAAAGAATAGAATATTTAAGTGGATAGTCAGAGGTTAAAGTATGATCCCAATGCAACCTACTTAGGTGTGAGTCTAGATAGGACTCTGTCCCCTTGGGATCATCTGAAGAAAATAGCAGCAAATTTCAAAACCAGAAACACCGTATTAATAAAACTTGTTGAAGCTAGGTTGGGCCCTGCTACCACAACATTCTGGGCCTCAGCCCTTGCCCTGTCATACTCTGCAGCAGAGAGATGTGCAACTGTCTGGCCAGCTCAATGCACACAGATCTTATTCAAACTCACTTGAATGCAACAATGAGTATCATAACTGCAACTTACCATTGAATGACCCTCTCTCAGCTCCTTATCCTCGCAAGTATCAAACTTAAACACATCCACCGAATGACTGAAACCCTCAAGCGGTTTGAAAATATCCACGATACACCTCATTTTCCACCCCACAATGATATACTTGTTCCAACTACTGCCCACCTTCCATCCCGGGAAATACGAGAGGTTATGAATAAGCTGTTTTTCCCCAACCCCAGATTGTTGAATTTCAGGCTTTGATCTGCGACGGCACCAGTGGCCATGGCTAAGCAGATTTGAGCCAAGCCAGGTCTCTGTGCAGCAAACCTCCACAAGTGGGGCCTCAGTATAAACCCCTTATTCCCTTGTGGAGAGACACAAACAATGCTGCACATTGCTCAGGAATGTCCCATCTATAGGCAAAGTTGTGAATAAACGCTGTAACTTCTCCTTATGGGAGGTTATCGCTTGGGTCCAGGGATTTGCTTTCGCTAAATATATATTTTAAAAGATCCACGGGTTTATAGGGTGTGTTTATATATGTAGCTATATTTTTTTTAAAAAGACATAAAGCTCTTGAAAAGCGCAGTATGTCTGGCAGCATCTGCAAAGAGAATCAGATTTATTGTGTCGAGTCTTTATGACTCTACTTCAGAGTTTTTTTTATTGTTAGTGTTTGTTTACAAATATTTGTGCAAATAAATGCTTGTTTATTGTTTTTGCTCATGTGTCTATTGTGAGGTTCTTATTGATCTTGTGCATGTGTTTACCTGATCACTGATTTGTGATTCTACAGATATAGCAGTGAAATTTACCAACAATTGTCAGGATCATAACAAGCATTTGTATCGATCCATCAGGCAGAAAAGGGAAAGGTATCTTGTTTGCCTTCTGAGTTTTCTAAATTCTAGTCCTGCTAATTATCCCCAGAAAATAACATTTATGGGTAATGCCATTACAGGGTATTCACTCTCTTGTTGCTCAGTCTAGCTCCCTCATTGCCGGCATTTTGTTTATTCATCGAGCTCGATTCTGTGGTTGCATCGTTACTTGCCGCTTGGATATTCTCCAAGTCTAGCTGCAGTTGGACAAGGACAGCTTTAGTATCGCAGGAGTCATGAATGGTGCTGAACATTGTCCAATCATCAGCCAGAATTGCCACTTCTGACTATACATTGGAAGGAAGGTCATTCAAGAAGCAGCTGAGGATTGTTTGGCCGAGCACAGTACCCTGTGCAACACCTGCAGAGATGTCCTGGAGCCGAGATGCCCGAACTCCAATAACCACTACCATCTTCCTTGGTGCTAGGTATGGCTCCAAACTGTGGAGGGTTTCCTCATGATCCCCATTCACTACAGTTTTCTTGGGGCTCCTTGATGCCACACTTGGTCAAATGCTGCATTGATCTCAAGGGAAGTCACTCAACCCACACCTTGGGAGTTCAGCTCTTTTGTCCATGTTTGAACCAAGGCTGTAAAGAGGTCAGGAGTCCAGTGACCCTGACGGAACCCAAACCAATAGTCAGAGAGCAAGTACTGCCATTTTCACTGTTCAAAGTGCATTTGAGAGGCAACAATGTTGCTGCGGATTTGGAGTCACATGTAGAGCAGTTCAGGTAAAGACAGCCCATTTTGTTCCCTGAAAGTGAATCATTAGTGAATCAAACGGGCTTATTTAAAGAAAAACAGATGAGTGGCAGCGGTGCTCTTCATCATCATTATCAGATGTATAAGTCATTTTCTTTTGTTGAATTTACATTTACCATGAATTTACATTTACCAGTCTCCCCCACAGCATTATCCTTGGTTTCTTCAATAATTGGATAGAGACAATATTACTTTGACATCGCCCCTCTTGGTTGAGACTAAACTGATGGAGTGCTAATTGGCTGGGCTGGGTTTGTCCTACATTTCATGGACAGGAATCACTTGGTTAGTTTCCCATATTGCTGGGTAAATGCCAGCGTTGTAGGTTTACTGGTGCTCCTTGGCTAGGGGTGGCAAGCACTTGATCACAATTCTTCAGTACCAATGTTGGAATGTTGTCTGGGCCCAAAACCTTTGCAGCTTCCAGTGCTTTTCTTCGTTACTTGTTATCATGTGGAGCGAATCGAATTGGCTGAAAACTGGGGACCTCTGCAGGGGGCCAGGATGGATCATCCACTCGACACTTCGATCTGTAAGTGGTTGTAATTGCTTCAGCCTTATTTTATGCGGTGATGTGCTGGGCTCCACATCATTGAGGGTGGGATATTTGTAGACCACTCACTCCGTGTAGATGTTAAATTTTCCATCATTCACCACTGGATGTGGCAGGACTGCAACACTTAGTCTTGACCAGTTGACCATAGGTTCGCTTAGCTCCGTCTATCGCTTGTTTCTTGTTTTTCATGCATGTAGTCCTGTGATGTAGCTTCCCAAATTTGAAATCACATTTTCTAGCCTGGCTGGTGTATCCTGATATGCCCTCCTGCACTTTTGTTTGGAGCCATGGTAGATTCGCTGATGTGATTGTACTGGAGAGTGGGGGTTGAGGTCACAGATGCAGGTTTATACAATTCTGCTGCTGCTGATGGCCCACCGCCCCACATGGATGCCCAGTTAGGAGTTGCTACATCTGTTCACAATCCCTCCCATTTAGCTCGGGAGTGGGGGGAAGGGTTCAGATTCCTTAATGTGAAGTTATTACAATGATTTAATTTTAAATGCATTCACAGTCAAAAAGTGTAATCGCATCATTATCAACATCCAGATTATCAGATCCTCAAAATGAGAATGACGGTTGCCAGGGTTCAGGATTTGTGTCTCCACAGGTGCCTCAACAGCCCAATCTTGGAGACAAAGGACTTCATGCAGGAAGGATCTGTATTTCCCTGAGGAAGCGGATTCTTTGAATCAGGGTTCTGTTTTCTCTCTCTTCCCGCTTTTGTCACTTCTCCACAGTAGAGATTATGTGGTCAGTCTCTGACTGTGCTACAGCTTGTTCGATGAGGCAACTTCCTCCTGTACACCAATGTCAGTTTGTCCTATTTTCACTATGGCCATCAGAGTGTCCTTAAAATATTTTCTCTGTCCTCCTTGAGATCAGGATTCACCCTCAAGTTGTGAAAAGAGGATCTGCTTCAGATGCTGATTGTTTGACACGTGGGTGCAGTGTCCAGACTAGTGGAGCTGCTTTCACGTGGTCAGGGTTGTGATACTGGAGGATATGTATTCAGTGAGGATGCAGGAGTTTGTTCACCTGTCTTCCCACTTGACTTGGAGTCTCCTGTGGAGACATCGCTGGTGGAGCTTCTCCAGCATTCGGAGTTGTCTCTGGTATCTAACCCAAATCTCACTGCCATACAGAAGGGTGGTGACAACAACAGGGTTGTTGGCCGTGCTCAAACTCTCTGACCATTTTTAGAGAGGTCTTGGAAGAAGTGGTCCCACTTCCAGACTCCTGAAATGTCATCATTGTTTCACTGTTTAAGAAAGGAGGTAAATCAATTTGTGGGAACTATAAATACATTTTGATTCAGTCCACTGTGGGGATGATTCTCACACGAATCCTCCTGAACCTCCCCCTACCTGTCAGTGAAATATCCCACCAAAGACCCAGTGTGAATTCTGACCATTTGGGGCAACAACAGACATGATATGTGTCATTCAACAGAGCTCTCAAAAAAAGATTATCTATTGTGTTGTGATGTCGATGGGGAGACAAGTATTGACCAGAACACTGAGGAGAGTCCCCTACTCTCCTTTGAGAAGGTGTCATGGCGTATATTACATCAGCCCGAGATGGAAGCTTCGACCTTGTCTTCAGACAGTATATTCTACGTGCAAATAACACTGCATTAAAACAAAAGTTCTCTTTATGTCCGCTCGTGCTTTTCACTATTTTTTGTAAATCTTGTTACTGTTTCTTGTTCAAGTGGAAATAGTTTCTCCTTACTGCCTCTAAACTCCACATTAATTTGGAGACCCCTTTCAGTCACCCTTTAACCTGACAGATGTCAGAAGAACAAGTCCAGCTTCTCTAGTCTGCCCAATTGAACTGAAATCCCTCATCCCTGACACTTCTGCTGTGAATCCCCTCTGTAATCACTCCATGACCCTCCCATCTTCCTAATACGTTCTGAGCGGACTTAGACACAATTTCTCAGCTGAGCACCATCCAGTGATGTATGAAACTTTAATTTAACTGTTTGCATTTGTACTCTTTGCATCCATTTATAAAGTCACACATCCTCTGTGCGTCTTAAACAAACCTATCAGCTTGTCCTTCCAGTTTTTAACAAGTGTGTACATGTATTTGCTGTGTTCCTGCACCCTGTTTAAAATTGTCCCATTTAGTTTATTTTCTCTCTCCTCATTCCTCCTCTGAAAAGTGTCCTTCACACGTCCCTGAGTAACATTTCTATTCCCCATTTCATTCCATTTGGCCGAGCTGTGCATATTCTTCTGAAGCTTACTGCTACCCTCCTCACTATTTATATTTCCAGATTCCTGTCATTTGCAAATACTAACATATGACATCGGAGAAAAAATAGGCCTCTCAGCCCCTCGAGCCTGTTCCGCTATTCAACATGATCATGGATGACCTGTTTTTGTTTCAAATTCCACATTTGCCTTTACCACCAATTACCTTTGATTCCGTTGATAACAAGAATCCACATTCCGCTGCTGGAAAAAATATTCTGTGACCACACCTGCACTGCCTTCTGAAGCAGAGAGTTTCAAAGTCACACAGCACTGAGAGAAAAATACATCTCGTCAGATCTGCCATAAAAGGGAAATCCCTAAATTGAAACCATACCCTCCAGTTCTAGAAATTATTCAATTTCTGTAGAATCCTTTGTCCTTTATTTGAATCATATAGAGCAGTGCACCTGATATCGATCCCTGGGCAACATCACTTTAAACTCCCCTCCAGTCTGAATAACCATCACCCACCACTTCTCTCTGTCTCTTCTCCAATATCCACATTGTTACTGTCCCTTTATTCCATGGGGGTTCAGTTTCTATCGCAACACCAGAAAAACTACTCTTGATCACACATTCTTCATAGACAAAACATAAAGCTCACTTCCCTCATCAACACTCTCGTTACTTAGAAAAAGACCTACATTAAGTTTATCAGACATGAGTTCCAATTGACATATCCGTGCTTCTGATCATTTATCAACCTTATTTACTTACAAATAAACATTTATTTCTGAACACTGTTATGGACTCCAGAAATGTTCCCATCATCGACATTGCCCTGTCTTCTCTGTAGTTCCAGAGCGTAGCCTTCTCTCCTGTCATAAAAAGCGGGGGTGGGACATTTAGAAACCTCCAGTCCTCTGGCACATTTCCCAAATCCAAGGTGGAATGAAATATTTAGCCAGAGCTTTCATTATTTCCATCATTCCTTCCCACAGCGACCTTCAAATATAAAACCCGGACCGGGGAAATATTCTACTTTATGGCGCAGATTGTGGTGCAGATTGAAATTGGGAGGTATGATGTGGTGGGCATCATGGAGACATGGCTGCAAGGGGATCAGGACTGGGAGCTAAATATCCAAGGATATACATCCTATCGAAAAGATAGGCAGGTTGGCAGAGGGGGTGGGGTTGCTTTTTATTAAGAAATGAAATTAAATAAATAGCAAGAAATGATGTCGGGTCAGATGATGTAGAATCTGTATGTGTAGATTGAGGAACCGCAAAGGTTAAAAAAAAACATAATGGGAGTTATCTACATGCCTCCGAACAGTAGTCAGGATGTGGGGCACAAGATACACCAGGAGATAGAAAAGGTGTGTAAGAAAGGCAAGGCTCCAGTGATCATAGGGAATTTCAATATGCAGCTAGACTGGGAAAATCAGGTTGGTAGTGGATCCCAAGAAAAGGAATTTGTGGAATGTCTAGGAGATGGCTTTTTGGAGCAGCTTGTGGTGGAGCCCACTAGGGAACAGGCAATTCTAGACTTTAGTGATGTGTAATGAGGCAGATTTGATAAGGGAACTTAAGGTGAAGGAACCCTTAGGAGGAAGTGACCATAATATGATAGAATTTACCCTGCAATTTGAGAGGAAAAAGCAGGAATCAGATGTAGCATTATTACAGTTGAATAAAGGCAAATGCAGAGGCATGAGGGAGGAGCTGGCCAGAATTGACTGGGATATGAGCCTAGCAGAAAGACAGTGGAAATGCAACAACAGGAGTTTCTGGGAGTAATTTGGGAGACACAGCAAAAAGTCATCCCTAGGAAGAAGAAGCATACTAAAGGGAAGATGAGGCAACCATGGCTGACAAGGAAAGTCAGGGACACCATAAAAGCTAAAGGGAAAGCATACGATGCGGCGAAGAGCAATGGGAAACCAGGGGATTGGGAAGTCTACAAAGACAAACAGAGGACAACTAAAAAAGAAATAAGGAGGGAGAAGATTAAGTATGAAGGTAAACTAGCCAGTAATATAAAAGAAGATGGCAAGAGTTTTTTTTTAAGATATATAAAGTATAAGAGAGAGGAAAAGTGGACATTGGGCTGCTGGAAAATGACGCTGGAGAAGTAGTAGTGGGGAACAAAGGAATGGTGGAGGAACTGAATAGATACTCTATGTCATTCTTGAGAGTGGAAGACATGAGTGACATCCCCAAAGTTCAAGAGAATCGAGGGGCAGAGATGACTATGGTGGTCATTACCAAGGAGAAGGTGCTAGGAAATCTGAAAGGTCTGAAGGTGGATAAATCACCTGGACCAGATGGATTACACCCCAGAGTTCTGAAGGAGAGAGCTGAAGAGATAGTGGAGGTGTTAGTGGCAATCTTTTAGGAATCACTGGAGGGTCCCAGAAGACTGGAAAATCATTAATGTAACCCCCGTGTTTAAGAGGGGATTGAGGCAAAAGACAGGAAATTACAGGCCAATTAGGCTGACCTCGGTTATTGGTAAGATTTTAGAGTCCATTGTTAAGGATGAGATTTCAGGATACTTGAAAATGCATGGTAAAATCGGGCAAAGTCAGCATGGTTTCATCAATGGCTGTCAAATCTGTTAGAATTCTTTGAGGAGGTAACAAGTGGGTTAGACAGAGGCGAGCCAATGCATGTTATCTACTTGGACTTCCAGAAGACCACTGACAAGGTGCTGCACAGGAGGCTGCTCAGTAAGATAAGAGCCCATGGTGTTAGAGGCAAGGTACTACCATGGATAGAAGATTGGCTGTGTGGCAGGAGGCAGAGAGTGGGGATACAGGGGTCCTTCTCAGGAAGGTGGCCGGTGACTAATGGAGTTCCACAGGGGTCAGTGTTGCGACCAGAACTTTTCACTTTATAAATTAATGATCAAGATGAAGGAACTGAGGGCATCCTGGCCATGTTTGCAGATAATACAAAGATAGGTGGAGGGACAAGTCATATTGAGGAGGTGGGGAGGCTGCAGAAGGATTTGGACAGGTTAGGAGAATGGGCAAAGAATTGGCAGATGGAATACAACGTGGGGAAGTCATGCACTTTAGTAGGAAGAATAGAGGCATAGACTATTTTCTAAATCTGGAGAGAATTCAGAAATCTGGAGTGCAAAGGGACTTGGTTGTCCTTGACCAGGATTCTCTTAAGGTTAACTTGCAGGTTGAGTCAGTGGTTAGGAAGACAAATGAAATGTTGGCATGTATTTTGAGAGGACTAGAATATAAAAGCAGGGATGTGCTGCTGAGGCTTTATAAGGCTCTGGTCAGACCACATGTAGAATATTGTGAGCAATTTTGGGCCCCATATCTCAGGAAGTATGTGTTGGCCTTGGAAAGGGTCCAGAGGAGGTTCACGAAAATGATCCCAGAAATGAACGGCTTAACATATGAGGAACGTTTGAGGACTCTGGGTCTATACTTGATGGGGTTTAGAAGAATGAGGGGGGATCTGATTGAAACTTACAGAGTACTGAAAGGCCTGGATAGAGGGGACGTGGGGGAGATGTTTCCATTAGTAGGAGAGACTAGGACCCGAGGGCATAGCCTCAGACTAAAGGGAAGACCTTTTAGAACAGAGATGAGGGGAAACTTCTTTAGCCAGAGAGTGGTGAATCTATGGAATTCATTGCCACAGAAGGCTGTGGAGGCCAGGTCATTGAGTGTATTTAAGACCGAGATAGATAGGTTCTTGATTGGTAAGGGGATCAAAGGTTATAGGGTGAAGGCGGGAGAATGGGGTTCAATCAGCCACGATTGAATGGCAGAGCAGACTCGATTGGCCGAATGGCCTAATTTGTGTTATGGTCTTATGGTCTTATTGTGATATAAAAATATTTGATTCAAAGGGTTGTACACAACATGTTTGTTCAGTGACTGCAAATAACGTCTGTCTCCATGGAACCTTATTGTGCCACTGGTGGTTTAGCCCCTTCTATTAATAAGGGACTCCTTTCACTATGTTATCACATATTTTTAGCGGGAGCATCAACTCCAACACTGACAGAGATCAGAGAGAGGGAGAGGAGAGATCAGGATCTAAGAACAATAGATTGCAATGTTACAACAATGGATCAGAATCTGAGAACAATAGAGTGGAATGTTACAACAATGGATCAGAATCTGAGAACAATAGAGTGGAATGTTAAAACAATGGATCAAAATCGGAAAACAAAAGATTGGAATGTTACAACAATGGATCAGAATCTGAGAACAATAGAATGCAATGCTACAGCAATGGACAGGGGTTTAGCCTCTGGGTTGTACATGCTGTCTACATTTTATTCTTGGTTGTCATTAAATTCTCGCATCTATTACACGCTTCTGGTTATTCAAGCAGGTTATTATCCCATCCTGGCTATTGTTGGTGTACCTGGTAAGTCTCTCTGTCAGGTTATTTATATTATAAACAACATTTAACTTCAGTATTGTTTTTGTCATTTGAAATCTGGGAAGATGGAATCTTTTGTCTTCAGTTTTTCTCAGAAATTCCGCTCCTGATCCATTGTATCCACCAGCCTCCCAGGCCAATATCTGCGGTAGAACCAGTCTGTTCACTCCATGTGCGATCCGTTGATTGCTGAACGCCTATTCTCTCCATTCCCAATCTTGCCCCCTTCCACCTCCAAAATATCACTCATCAACACCCCGCCCCAACCCTGCTAATGAATAAACCCTCACATTTTCCTCAACCCAGTCTCGACTATTCCAATGTTATCGTGGACACACTGTCAGTTGCCATTCTTAACAAACCACAGCTCATCCCAAACTATCCTGCCCATATCCAAACTAATCCCGTTCAACCACCATCCCTGTGCTCCCTGACCTGCATTGATTCCTGGTGTGGTAACATCTCAATTTGAATATTATCACTTAATGATTTGGTACCTCCATGGCCTCACTCCTCCGATTAATACCTATCCCTCTGTCTTTTACCATTATTCCTGAAAATTGTTTCACTTTAAGTGTTATGCAGTTTAATTTTAAAGGTAATGTGTTTCACTCAATATCCCTCCCCCACCCCCACCCCCACCGAATATGAATCTGGCCTTTGTAGCGGATTAGGGCCACTGCTAACAGAGTTACGATGCTCTAAACATGAAAACGTGTGGGTCGCACTGTTATTCACTTCCCAGCGACTCCCAGCTGGTGCTCCATGTTGGACAGGTGGTTCCAGCAGCTTTGACACATGTCTTCATAACTTGGTGTGTGCCTGTCCGTTGAACGCCTGTGTTAGTCAGTCTCGGCTAAACATGAGTTGAGAAACACAAGGAAATCTGTCTAGCGCGATTTAAAAAGACGAGGCTTCTAACTTGTAGCGGAAAGGCTTTGACTGACCTCTGTAATTGGAAAGTTAGTGGAGTTGTTGGGGATGTTGTTTTGAAGCTTCTGTTGTGAACTGCTCCATGCATTCAGGGAGGACAGATCATTTGGTGACCCAGTTATGGATGAGGTATGGGGTCTTTAGTTACAGTGCCTCGGTGACAGTAACATGATCAACACGTCTCAAAGGCTGCAGAGAGGCCTGTAGAGGGGGTCGACGAGGTGGGCTCTGCCCTACCCACCCCGGGGTTTCCACGAACACTTTACCAAACTAATTATAACCCAGGAAAAGAAAGTGAGGCAAATCTGATACAACAAGGGGAGGTCACAGATCTGTGTCACCTCCTTCAACACGACTTGCAGCATCACGAGGACAGTGATGTCAGTGGCAGTTAAGATCAGAGTTCCATTGAGCTTCTATGGATGCAGAACATTTCAGACAGGAGCGGATAACATATCCATCATCTCTCAGAAAGTTATCTGTCGATGTTTCCACTAGAAGACGGAGACCATCTATGTCGGGTGAGGTGAATATATCGTTTTTGCCCTCAACAGGGAGAAGTATGATGTGCGGACCCATTGTTTTCTCAGGACATAGGGATTCCCGATGGTGCTGTGGCCCCACTGAGCCCCCATGACAAAGCTCCAGTAATTAAAAGAACTCTCAGCCCATTTTTCCCCCCAAATGTAATTCTTTCATGGATATGGGTGTCACTGTCTACTTTCCCTTGAGAAGGTATTGATGAGCTGCCAAAATGTACAGCAGCTATGTGACGATGCACAGTACATCATGTTGGTTAATGTTCCTCATCTTGGCAGCAGCCACGATACCATCATTCTGAAGTAGGCAGCCATTCCCATCGTATTCGAACCTCTTTCAGAACCAGCGGTTGGCCTCTTGAAGATTGAGGTTGCCGCCTCGACACATGGCTCTAAACACACACAAACTCACCACTCCCCACAGCCAAACCGCCATGTGAATATAACACGAGCAAACCAAGAGCAATGGAACCACCAGGAACATCGTGGAGCAGACCATTGATGAGATGAAATAATGCTCCTGATTCCTGATCCACTCAGGGAAACATCCACTACACACTGGAGCAGGTGTTCAAATCCATGGTGTTCTGCTGCATCCTTCATACTGTTAACAATTAGACACAAATAAGGAAGATGTCAATGCAGTGATGCACTACAGACCAATTGATATCACTTATGTCTATACTAGCCAAATGGAGATAGCCCAAGCAAAGGGATTGCGGTGACTGCCACATTCACTACTACTGGCAGCACCATTCCCCCCCTAGAACTGAGCTGCAAGTCCATCTGTATCATGCTCTCCGCCCTTGTTGGCATTAGGAATGAGTTTTAGCTTTAAAGTTTAACTTTGATTAAGTTTAATTATTCCTTTACCTGTGTTTAGAAAATTTCAAGCTGAGCTTTTGTTACACACGTCTGTAAAACTGTCTGCATTTTTATTGAGTTTTATGACTGTGAGAAGTTAAAACAAACAAGAGCAGATAAAAACAGGGCTGTTGCCTAGCAACCGAGTTTCAGAGAGGCAGCCCAAGTCCCTGCCACCCAACCCCCTGCCCACCAATCATGGCAGTTTGAGTTCAGTATGAAGACAGCTGCCAAGAGAGACTGCAGTCAGCGTAGAAGGAACTGCAGACAGAATAATTTTCCCAAAAGAACCAATCGGCCCCAAAGCAGAAAGGGTGAGACAGATTCCGGAGAAAGTCCTAAGGAGACATTTTGGTTAAGTGAAGAACAGGAGCCTAGAAAATCTGTATTAAATGAATTTAAATATAAGGAGCAGATTGGAAGGCTCCAAGCTTGAAATTTGAATATAAAACAGAATCTGCAGGAAACAGGTTTAATGTGATATAAAGGCTTATTAGAAGTCAGAAGTTCCAAATAAACAATGGAATGCCTGTAACACTAGGTCACGGGAATGTGAAGCAGCGGTACTGTTGATGGGTAAGTCGTTGAGGAAGAGTGTTTAGAAGACAGCTTGAGTTAATGTGATAACCCAGGGAAGAGGAGCATCGGAAGCAGAGCTCAAAGCCCTGGAGGTGAACCCTTGCAGAAGGTGTCAGAGAGAAATTGTCAATATGGGAGACGATTACAAAGAGGGCTATTGGAGAGTGGAGATTGGAAATCCTTTGTGTAGAAGATGGAATTCAATGAGAAATGTTGACTCATGGTGCGACAAGCGACCGGGAGGAGTTAAAAATATTGCATTTCTTCGAGTTTTATTTGTCACTTGGATTCAAAGTGTTGTGTCTGAGTAGAGGTCTCCTCTTCGTCTATGTGGACTCTGTACTTACTGTGAAAATTGGAGTATACAATAGCCTTTTTAACTTGTGTAATCCAAAGATATCTATCTATGTATCTAATATATATAAGTTGTGGGTGAAGGAAATTTGTAATATAGTTCATCTTGTCTTGCTTAATAAATGTATGTTTTTGTTAAAACTTCATTAGCTGTCTCCAGTGATTCTGTTCAGTCACCCCTCTCCACTTATCTAAACAAATAATGTAAGCGTTAGGGTCTATCCAGCTGTGCTACACCCTGGGACCTGGCTTGCCCAGTTGCAACATCAGCTGATATTATAAGAATATCATCACTATCATGAGCGCTTCGGCAATGTCACCAGGAATCCGAAGAACACCTCAGGAGGAGGAGGAGGAGGAAGAGGCAGGGAGGATATTTTTTGTGCACCTTACACCTAGACTGTGGCAGAGTGCCTAATAAGGCTCTGATTCCCATTGGACAACTTCTCTACCCCGCCATTCTCCACTATTACAACCATCTGAAATACCCCATCACAGCTTCCCCTTGGTCACCATTTTGTAATAAAAATCAGCAACACAAACTTGTTTAGTAAGATCCGTATCCAATAACGCATCCAATTATGCAGACAAAACTGAACTATTCACACGTCTGAGTTCGATTTGTGCCTGTCCTGTACTTTCCCTCGAGTTACCTCGTGCTCCTACACTGTGCTTCTCCAATGGCAGCAGCATGGCTGGTGGAAGGTGGCTGACTTTCACTGGGGCAGGCTGTAGATAGTCTTGCTGAACAACCTCGAGCAGCTCTGGGGCTTGAGCACTCAGATTGGGACTGCGCCACCTCGACATGGGCAGCAGCACTCTGGATGATGGTGGTTATAGCAAGAACACTGGCGGAGTTGCATTGACGTGAAAACAAATGCTGTTATACTGAGAGAGGACAGCAGGTTCGTGCTCCATGGAGACACTCTCACTCCCACGGGCCGGAACCTCAGCTATCCTAGTTATTTGCTGGAGCACAGATTGCTGGGGTGCTAAGAGAATCTGCATGTTCCTTTGAGCACTGAGATCCACAGCCGTGATGACAGCAAAGAACAAAGAACAAAGAAAAGTACAGCACAGGAACAGGCCCTTCGACCCTCCAAGCCTGCACCGAACATATTGCCTGTCAACTAAAACATTTTGCACTTCTAGGGTCCGTATCCCTCTATTACCATCCTATTCATGTATTTGTCAAGCTGCCTCCTAAACCCCATTATCGTACCTGCTTCCATCACCTGCTCTGACAGCGAATTCCAGACATGCACTACCCTCTGCATAAAAACCTGTCCTGCACATCTCCTCTATATTTTCTTCTCTCACCTTAAATCTATGTCCCCTAGTAATTGACTCCTCCATCCTGGGAAAAAGCTTCTGACTATCTACTCCGACAGCAGTCTGAGCCTGCATGACAGCAAGCATGGATTTCAAGAGCGCAGCCTGAGCTCCCACTGCAGCAATGAGATTTTGCATAGATTCGGCATGTACCACAGTGGAAGTTGGGACAATGTCCACCAGATACTGTATCATAGCTGGGTCTGCTAGTGCTGTCATGGAGTTAGTATCCACTTCCATAGAGCTCAGCAATTTTCCCTTCTGAGTCCCCTGTACCAGAACACATTTGTGATCACACCCTCTGTTGCGCTGGCAGAGGAACTATCCTTTCCACCTGATCTGTCTGCAGCCCATTGCTTCTCAGTGATTCACCACATACATATACCGACTCTGCACTCGTCTCTACTTTACATACAGTGCAAATATTTGAGCTGATGGCTGTGAGTGTCAGTCAAACGACAGGGCTTCATCATCAGTGCTGTCGTGTTTCTCTCTCCCCCACCTGTCCCATCACTCTTCTCTCTCTTCCCTCTCCCCCAACCCCCCCACCCCACCCCCACTCTCCCTCTCTTTCTTGTCCCACCTCTCTCTCCCCATTTATCTCAGTTGGGACCTGTCAGCTTTAGGCTGTCATTGCCAAGTTTGAAGGCAGAAGTAGGGGATTGAGGTGAGGGGTTGGGTGTGGGATGGAGAGCAAGATGCCCATTGTCCCATCTTCTGCAGCTTGTGTATTATCCCAGACAGCAGGATCAGGGTGAGCTGGGCGTTCAGAAAGGACATAAAGCAAGAACATATCATCATCCTTAACACTCAGTGATATCTAATGCTTCAAGCTCTGTCACAGCCCTTCTCCCATGATACAGAGAACCATCTCCTCCCTCAAGCACAGGGGATGAAGGTTTAATTTGTCCCCTCTGGTCCTCTGCCACTCCTTGTGTTTAAGGGATCACGTTGTGCTGCCAGCGAGAGAGGACAGATTGTCAATGATTGTGTTGCGCTGCTTTGGGCGATGTACCTGCTGTAGCTGAATAGTTGGAGTTATGTTGAGACAGCGATTGGTGTATGTAAGACTGTTACGAGTGGATGGTGTGTGAGAGTGAGATTATGATTGTGAATATTAGGCATTAATCCTGATTGTTAGTGATTGCTTATTGTTGAGTGATGGGGGTGTGGTACATTGAGCTGTGTGAGTTGTTGGTGCTGTTGTGGGTAGGATGTGCCGTGTGGAAATGGATTCACTGACATTACCCACCCGTGTGAACACATTGAACTTCTTCTGGCACTGCTGTCAGGTCCTCGGGGCCAGGAGCCATATATTTACCCTCCTTTCCACCTGTCCCCATCCCCTTCGGAGTGTGTTCATTTTGGGTCTGCTGCCCCCTCCACCCACGGGAACATGGACTCTCGCCCCCTGTAAAACTTTCTCCACACTAGAGTCCCATTAATTTCGTCAATTACCTTAAATCACTGATTTCTTGTTCTTGAAATTACAGCCACTTGAAACTGTGTCACTTTAATCACTCTCATCAAAAGATTCATGAATTTCAAATCTAGACTTATTCTCCCCTTACAGTTAACTGCTCCACAGAGACAATCTCAGCATTTCCAATCTCTCTAGATACTGGGAAACATTCAAATAAATCACCTCTGAATCTTCACTATGTCATTCCATTCTACACAAAGTCTGATGCTAAGAATTGGATAAAATCCCCCCACTGGGATCTAATTAATGCTGTGCATATAACCAAGAATTTTTGCTGACTTTTTTCATGTGTTGCTGTTTTTAAAGCCAAGAGCACTGCATTATTTTATTTTTCAATTGCTTTCCGAACTTGTCCTGTCACATTAAAAGATATTGTGTGTTTTCCCAAGGCTGGATTTTTGTGTACTGATAGAGACAGGGATTTGGTCCGGAATCACCACATCTTAGGTATTTCTTATGTTTTATTTTTGCTTCTGCTGAAAATTTGGAAATTCAATAGATAATTGAGTCGCAAGTATTCAGAGCTTGCTGGAAGAACCCTATTTCTCTGGAGGAGGATGTAGGGACACCGAGGAGTCAGACCAGTCCACACCAGCCAAATAGTTGCCAGCAACAAGGGTCACTTCTGCCTTACATCCTGCATCAATCAACTAATACATTACTATTGTCTCTTTGGTCTTGGGTGTGGCACCAGGTTACCTCCCAGTCAGAGAGTCTCAGGAGCAGCAGCAGCAGCATGCAAAGCATCGTGTGCCAGATGGACGAGTCCATATGTGGGAGGAAGTTCAAAGCCGAGTATCTGTTAGAATGAGGCATCGGATATTCAGGCAGTTCCCACTGCAAAGTGTCTTCAGTACCAGTGTCAATTACCTGTACATGAGTGAGATACAATGCAGGAGGAGGCTGCGCTTCTCCAAGTAGATTGTGCCTGAATTGTGTGCCCTTCTCCACAAAGACCTACAGGAAAGGTCACTCCAGAGACACACACTGTCAGTGACACTGAAGCTTTCTGTGGCTCTTAACATTTTCACAATCTGTTACTTGCAAGCCTCCTGAGTGACTTGTGTGGTTCTGACAGTGAGCTGTACACAGGGGTATCCACACTGGGACCAATCCCCTTTTCTCCAAGGCGGGCCAGTTCATTCCTGACGACACTGAGACAGCATCTCAGGACAGAGGGTGTCAGGGTTTGCCTCCATTGCTGGTTTTTACAGGTACAGGATGTGGTTGACTGCACTCACGTTGTGATAGGGTTCCCCACAGAATGTGGGCTGCCCCATAAACAGAAAGGACTCCCACTCTCTGAATGTGCAGCTGCTCTGTGACAGTCACAATGTCAAACTGTGTCTAACATTGCAAAATATTTCACGTGCCAGAGAAGCGGTTAAATTAAAAATTGCACCTTGATTACGGGGCCAAGAACTAAAGTGAATCACATAAATCGCACATTTAACCATTTCAAGTGTTTACCCTTATGGAGCGTGTAGTCCTAGAACATGGAAAGTGCCAGTCTGAAACACTTGGTCATGGACAACATTGTGCTCTGGAAAACCAAGAGGTCTGGGCCGGGAAAAGAGCGTCTTTCACCCAGTCGATGGCCCTGCAGCAGCTGTTGATATTTATCTTGGTGTGTGTCCCTGGGAACAGCCCGTAGAGCACAGCGTCCTGTGTCACAGAGCTGCTCGGGATTTACCTCGATAAAAAAACATTGTAACTCTCTCCAGAACTTCGTTGTGAGGGGACATTACATAAGATGTTGGACAACAGTCTCTTCCCCACCAAGGCCATGTCGAGGACAACGTGTAGAGGGTGTAGTTTCTGTACATGCAGCAAGTGAGTGACAGGCAAGGCCTTTGTGACCACCAGACAAATGATGTCTCGGTTCTTGTTTGAAAGTTCTGGGATGAGAAATTCTGTCAATCGCCTTTGGCAGCCTGCTCAGTGCACCATTCAACAGGGTCCACCATCTCCTTTCCCCACAGGGCCTTGAGGATGTTAAATGGAGACCAAGTCCAGGTGGACCTGCGGTCAAAGTTGTTTCTCTGCAGAACCATTTCTATGGGGGATAGGGGGTGTGACATGCTGCAACTGGCTGTAGCAACGTGGCCACGCCCATCCTTTCTAACACCAGTTAGAGGGGAAAAGGCGGGACAGTGAAAGTTAAACAGATTTCAGGGCATGTGGGTGCCGATTTGCACAGCAGGACATCATCGTGGCCAGAGGCCAGTTCATCCAGAATCACTCCAGAAGATTGCTGCCTTGCAAGAGTGAGACCCAAGATGTGGAAGGGAGAGGAGGAAGTTCGAAACACCAGCGATATGGCATGACATGCATCTTGTATCTTTTGGGGATGTCACACATGAACAAGGTTTACTGGGTGCTGCACACAGTGTGTCAGGGAAAAGTGATAACCACGGAGCCATTTGTTGGTCAGACCGGGTAAGGGTGGCTGATATCCTTCCCTGGGGGATGATTGGAATGGTGAGGCTGATTAGTGAGCACAGAAAGCTCTGCTGCTGATACCTCCTGCTGTACACTGGTGCCGTGCTAATCACCCAGTGCTACCCACTCTTTATCCACACTTGTACCCACTGGAGTCCGAGTCTCAGGCCTGGTTCCTGCAGAGTGCACCAATGCCGATGATGCTTCCTCGGACACGTCTACCTGCTCCTGGGGTCCGAGTCCTGACTTCTCTCTGGAGGGTAGGACAGCAACTCCGGGATCTGTGGGAGAATCACAAGGCAGTCATGAGGTGAGGTCATAGAGTTAATTTTCTTTCTCAGTGACCTTCTTCCAAAGCTACCCCGGTACTCAATTGCTGCCATTCACTGTTTCCCTGGCTAAACACTCTCGTAGCTTGGAGTTACACATAACCCTTCTGAAAGGAGCTGCCAATCCCAAACCCCAGCTGCCCCCAAACCCTCACCCCCAGACAGCCCTCATTATCTGCATTAACAGCAGAGCCGTGTGAACCTTGGAGGGGGGACTCCCTGTAAACCATAACGTTCTGTGGATGTTGTTCTGGCAATGTGCATTGCCCTCTCCTCCTCAGGTCCAATAACACAGAGGTTTGGGGTCCAACACCCCATCCTCTGCAGTTCTAGATCGTTGTGTTCCCTCCTCCACTTCAAGGACAAGAGGGGAAGGGTGACGTGGTGTCTCATTTAGTCACAGTGATTGGAGATTCCTCCAAGAGATCGACAGTTCTTTCTCCTCATTATCATCCTTTACCATTGAAATTGTTTCCTTCATCTTGATCATGGGTGCAGGCTCCTGTAGCGCTGCCAAGCTTCATGTACCCTGTGCCCACCCAAGGCCTGACATACTGTATGCAGAGATGCCAGGCTGCATGTCCAGAAGGGGCATCCCCCTCACCTTGGCAGAACACAGAAGATCATTGAGGTGCTTTTGACGCTTTGCCCAGCTCCGTGGATGGTCACCAATCTCTTTCTGGTGTTTGGAGGGAAACTGGATCCTTCAGGGAACATGATGTCCCTGTGTGTGTCTACCTCTGTCAGGAGAGTGCACAGGCTGTGCTCTGTGAAGCAGGATGCTGCTGCCTCTGTGACTCCAATGGGGACCTGGATCATTCAGGGAACAGGATGTCCCTGCGTGTGTCTACCTCTGTCAGGAGGTTGTCTCAGTAGGTCTCAGATCCCTGTCGGCTTATAGGATCCACTAAGGCTGCAGTGATGGCTCCCCAGTCAGGAGGACAACCCACAGAGAACGTGGCTGATGACACCCGTGCGAGTGAACTCAGACTGCAGCAGATGGTAATTATAATGAAGCTTATGCTGCAGCTCGCGCCTTGTTGTAGCAATCAACCAGGATGTTGAAAATGTGGTTCCGGTAACTGGACCTTTCTGGTGCAGGCCTGCAATATAGTCCACAGAGGGTGTGATGCACCGATGTCTCCTGCTTTGCACTTTACAACCTGGCGCTGCTATGGGCAGAGAACATGACTGAGGAGGAGATGGAGGAGCTGGGCGTCTCCTCCAATGAGGAGCACGGCGACGGGAATGTGGGTGAAGAGGCATTGGAAGGCGATCATGACAACAATGAGGCAATCGCGCTGGCCAGAGGGTGCAGGCACACAAGAGGCGCTCTCATAGCTGCTAGATTTGTGGGGAATGGTGACAGCATAGAACCATAGAACCACAGGACACTACAGCACAGAAAACAGGCCATTTGGCCCTTCCAGTCTGTGCCGAAATATTATTCTGCTAATCCCATTGACCTGCACCCTGTCCATAACCCTCCAGACCTCTCTCATCCATGTATCTATCCAATTTATTCTTAAAAATTAAGAGTAAGCCCGCATTTACCACGTCAGATGGCAGCTTGTTCCACACTCTCACCACTCTCTGAGTGAAGAAGCTCCCCCTAATATACCCAATGCAGTAAGGAAACACCATTGAACCTCACATTGCATCTGTGAATGTTCGAGTCCAGTCTGGCTGATCACAGCACACATACCCTCTGTCATGAAGTTGCAGTGGAGGCCCCAATAATCGCTCGATGCCAGGAGGATGATGATGACATGCATTGTGGACACTTCATAGATCTTCACATCTACCCTCTGAATGCCTGACTCCTGTCTGGCTGAGGGCAGCTCACTTGCGCTCTGGGATTAGGGTTATATCATGGATATGCAGCCATGGAACTTTGATGTACCTGATCCTTTGTCAGCCTTCAGCACCTGACCCCTTTAGGATCACAGCGTCTCCGGCCACAGATGATGATGTGATGGAGGCCAGCACCAGATTAAAGACCCTGGGATCATACAGAGAGAATGATGGATCTCTGTCATGCCAACACACGACATTCTGGATGCAATGCCAAGCAGAGTCCATGATCAGATATCAGTGATGTGTCACTGAGTGTGAAGCTGGACAATCACTTTGGTTTGATGGCTGCACAAAGCACAGGGAAGTGGCCCTGCTCTGATGCCCCAGCATTTACCTTGTGAACAAATCAAAGTTTCACATCCGAGTGACACAAACGCTGCTCATCACAACAAGGAGACATATGAAAGGCATATTCTGGGGAGGTAATATACACAAGTGAAGTAGAAGAGATGAACACATTTGCCCAAGCTGTACAACAACATCTCCCAAACCTCCCTAACTCTACCGATACGCATTGATGGACCGTGAAATTCAGAGTGGAGGAGGATGCAGCCTAGTGACTGTGATGTGCTTGACGGGCAGGCTACGGAGGGCCGGGAACTGGAGGTCCTCGGCTTGCTTTCAGGGTCCTGTTGTGTGGCAGTGGCAACCACCACGGCATGTGGATCTCGTGCTGCTGAGGTCACAGGAAAAGGGTATTCGGATATTCCAAACACTTCTGCAGTCACCCGAGTGGACACACACGGTCATGTACATTGGAGGATCATTGTCCTTATTGGAGCCTGAAGGGCTTTATCTGAAGTATGTGTGCTGTGTGAGAGTTAATGTGTTTGTTTTTGTCTGTGTGTGCATACACACATGTGTGTGTGTGTTTGTGTGTGTGTGTGTGTGTTTGCATTTGTGTGATCATGAACGTGGGTGTGTGTTAGAGAGAGACGGAGACTTGTGTCTGTGTGTTTCTGTCTATAACACTGTGTGTGTGAGAACGTGCGTCTGTCTGAAATTTTCTGAGAGTGTCAAAAATTATGAGTGCATCTGTGTGCCTGTTTTATATGTGCTGCTGTTTGCATGTGCACGTGTGCTTTTCTGTGTGTTTGAGTGTCAGGGAGTGCTTGTGAGATCCTGTGTGTGTGCATGAGTATCTCTGTTTGTGAGAGTAATTTTGTGAGCACGTATGCATCATTTTGTTCGTGATTATGTGTGCATTTGTATGTATGTCTGTGCATTTGAGCGTATGTATGTTTGTTTGGGTCTCTGTGTGTGTGCTGTATGTGTGTGTGTGTGTGCTTCTGTGTGTCTCTGTGTGATTGTGTGTTTGTGTGTTTGTATTTGTGTGTGAGAGAGAGATAGTGATGGATAGAGACAGAGACAGAGAGAGAGAGAGACAGAGAGAGCGAGAGGGGGAGTGAGAGAGAGAGTTTGTGTGAAACATAAGAACATAGAAATATAGAAAATAGGATCAGGAGTATGCCATTTGCCACTTCGAGCCTGCTCCACCATTCAATATGATCATGGCTGATCATCCAACCCAACAGCCTGCTCCCATTTCCCCCCCATATCCTTCGATCCCTTTCGCCTCAATAGCTATAGCAAACTCCTTCTTGAAAACACGCAATGTTTTGGTCTGCACTACTTTATGTGGTAGCGAGTTCCACAGGCTCCCTACTCTCTGGGTGAAGAAATTTCTCCTCCTCTCAGTCCTTAATGGTCTATCCCGTATCCTCAGAATGTGACCCCAGTTCTGTGCTCCCCCACCATCGGAAACATCCTTCCTGTATTGACGCTGTTTAGTCCTGTTCGACTTTTATTTGTTTCTATGAGATCCCCCTCATTCTTCTGAACTCCAGCGAAATATAATCCTATCAGAGGCATTTTCCCCTCATATGTCAGTCCCGCCATCCCAGGAATCAGTGTGGTAAAGCTTCGCTGCACTCCCTCTATATCAAGAACATCCTTCCTCAGGTAAGGAGACCAAAACTGTTCACAATAATTCAGGTGTGGTCTCACCAAGACCCTGTATAATTGCTGCAAGACATCCCTGCTCCTGTACTCGAATCCTCTCACTATGAAGGCCAACATACCATTTGCCTTCTTTACCATCTGCTGCACCTGCATGCTTACCTTCAGCGACTGGTGTACTAGGACACCCAAGGTCTTGTTGTTCATTCCCCTCTCCCAATTTATAGCCATTCAGATAATAATCTGCCTTCCTGTTTTTGCAACCAAAGTGGATAACCTCACAATTATCCACATGATACTACATCTGAAATGCATTTGCTCACTCATTCAGCTTGTCCAAATCACACTGCAGTGTCTTCACATTTTCCTTACAGCTCAACCTGCAAACCGGCTTTGTGTCATCTGAAAATGTGGAGATGTTACATTCAGCTCCCTCATCTAAATCATTCATATATATTATGAATAACTGGGGTCCCAACACCGATCCCTGTGGTACCCCTCTAGTCACTGCCTGCCATTCAGAAAAAAAAGACCCCTTTATTCTTACTCTTTGTTTCTTGTCTGCCAACCAGTTTTCTATCCATATCCATACATTACCTTCAATCCCAAACACTTTCATTTTACAAAGATAAAAGCAAAAAAACTGCAGATGCTGGAATTTTACACACTGATCTCTTATGTGGGACTTTGTCGAAAGCATAATGAAAGTCCAAATAAGCCACATCCACTGGCTCTCCCTCTTCAACTTTACTACTTACATCCTCAATAAATTCCAGGAGATTTGTCAAGCATGATTTCCCTTTCTAAATCCATGCTTACTATGTCCGATTCTGCCACTGTTTCCCAAATGCTCAGCTAATAAATCTTTTGTAATGGACTCCAGGTTTTTCCCCATTACCGATGTCAGGCTGACTGGTATATAAGACCATGCTTTCTCGCTACCTCCCTTTTTAAATAGTGTGTTTACATTACCTACACTCCAATATGTAGGAACTGTTCCAAAGTCTATTCCAATGCATCCACTATTTCTAGTGTCACTTCCTTAAGTACTCTGGGGTGCAGATTATCATGCCCTGGGGATTTATCGGCCTTGCATCCCATCAATTTGCCGAATGCCATTTCCCTACTAATACTGATTTTCTTCAGTTCCTCCTGCTCACTGTTTCTCAATGTAAGGGACCCCCATTTGTCTTCACCAATCTTTAACTCTTTAAATACCTACTGAAGCTTGTACAGCTGTTTTTAATGTTCCCTGAAAGCTTACTCTAGTACTCTATTTCCCCCTACTTAATCATTCCCTTGGTCTGCATTTGCTGAATTTTAAACGGATCCTAATCCACAGGCCTGTTGTTTTCTCTGGTCAATTGGTACGCCTCTTCCTTGGATCTGGTACTACCTCTAATTTCACTTGTAGGCCTGCTCCGGCCAAATTCCTCTTTCACTTTTGTGCCGGACAGGAATAATGAATTATTCTCACCCATGCACTCTTTGAAAGTACGCCATTGCTTATCCACCATCATTCCTTTAAGTAACGTTTCCCAATCCATCATAGCCAACTCACGCCTCATACCATCGTAGTTTCCTTTAGTAAGATTCAGGACCATTGTGTCAGACTCAATTACACCACTCTCCATCTTGATGATGAATTTTATCAAGTTATGGCCCCTAATCCCCATGGGCTTTGGACAACTAGATTGCCAATCTTTCCTTTCTCATGTTGGTTCCACAACGTATTGGTCCAGAAATCCATCCCGTAGACACTCCAGGATTTCCTCCTCTACGGTATTGCTACGAATTTGATTTGCACAATATATATGGAGATTAAATCACCCATAATTCCAGATGCCCCCTTATTGCATGCGGCTCTACCTTGCTGTTTAATAACGTTCCCAACATCACCACGACAGTTTGGGTGTCTATATAGAATATAAAAGTGAACTAACACATTTGTTCCCCTTCGTGTTTCTCAGCTTTACCCACATAGGTTCCAGACCATCGGAGCTAATATCATTCCTCACTATTGAGTAATCACCTCATTAATCTGCAATGCAACCCCACCGCATCTTAAATTTTGTCTGTCCTGCCTGTATACTGAATACCCCTGGTTGTCCTGTTCCCATTCCTGGTCACCCAGCAGCCATGTCTCTGTAATCCCGAATATATCATACCTTTACACCCACTTGCACGGTTAATTTATTCACTTTGCGAATGCTCATCACAATATTCTCCCATTCCCATTTCATTTCACTGAGGCCCCTGTTTGATTCTTGCCTTTCATTTCTTGGACTATCACTTATCTTATTCCCCTTCCTGTCTTTTGTTCTTGAAATAGATTCCCCCTCCTCTGACTCCTTGCATAGGTTCCCACCACCATGCCATTTTAGTTAAAACCTCCCCAACCTCTTGAGCAAATATTCACCCCAGGACATCATTCCCAGAACTTCCCAGGTGTAACCCATCCTGTTTGTACTGGCCCCACCTCCTGCAGAACTGGTGCAATGTCCCAGGAATCTGAAACCCTCCCTCCCAGTCCATCTCTTCTGCCACATAATCACCTGATATATCCTGCTATTTCTACTCTGACTGGCACGGGGCACTGGTAGTAAACCTGAGATTGCTATATTTGAGGTCCTGCTTTTCAACTTACTTCCTAACTCCCTATATTCTGCTTTCAGGACCAAATCATTATCTTACCTATGTCGTTTCTACCAATGTTCACCACGACCACTGGCTGTTCATCCTTCCCCTACAGAATGCCCTGAAGCTGCTCTGAGACATCCCTGACCCTAGCACCAGAGAGGGACCATGCCATCCCAGAGCCTCGTTTGCAGACACAGAAATGCCTATTTATTCCCCATACAGCTGAAACCTCTATAACTATTGCATTCCCACACTTTTTACTCCTCCCCTGTGCAGCAGAGCCAAACATGGTGCATCAAATTTGGGTGCTGCTGCTTTCACCTGAGAGGCAATTCCCCTCAACAGTGTGAAAAACGGTATATCTGTTTTGCAGGGGAATAGACACAGGAGATTGCTGCACTGTCTGCCTAGTCCTCTTGCTTTGCCTGGTGGTCACCCATTCCCTTCCTGCCTGTGGACACTTAGCCCACAGTTCTCTCCATCTCGTGGATGCTCCAGATTGTCCCCAGCCGCCTCTACAGCTCCGAAACCCAGGCTTCTAAGAGTTCCAGCTTGAGATGCCTTCTGCACACATGCTGGGCCCGGGCACTGGAAATGTTCCCGGCTTCGCACGTTTAGCAGGAGTAGTGCTCCACAGCCTGGAGCTCTACTGCCATGATTTACAGCTGAAAATTAAATTGAACCTTTTGGGAGACACTTAATCTAAAATAATATCAATTGCTCTATGGCCCTTCATCCCCGCTCCTCGTTGTTACAGAATATGGCCTTTACAAATGATGAATAACAAACAAAATCCTTAAAAACTTTATTCCATAAAAGTAGTAAATTCTTAACTGACCGTCCTCATTGTGCTCAAAGGATCACCTCTTTCCCTCTGTCACCAACTTCAACTTAAGTACTCTACTGCAGCTGAAAGCAGCACTCCAGTGCAGGCAAAGTCAGCACTTTAAGATGGCCTGTTTTTATTCTTTCTGAATCTAGACTCTGAAAACCTGTTTTAGCCAGATATGTAATCAAATAGTTGTATCTGCAAGAAGAGCCTGTGTAAACACCGCTTAAAAGCTGGCCTGGACTCAACTACTTCCACACCAAATAGCACTTTTAATTAATTATAAATTTAAATTAAGATTAAACTTTAGATAGAAATTAGCCTTAAGTCCCCTCAGTCACCAAACTCCAACTCAACACTCTAGTGCAGTTCAAAGAGGCCCTGCAGTGTGCCATTGTGTGTGTGTGTTTGTTTGTCTGTGTGTCTTTATGTGTGACGTTTTGTCTAGGTGTGTGCCTGTGTGTGTTCATGTGTGAGTATATATTGGAGATTGTGAGTGCACTTCAGCATGTGTGTCTGTCTGCATGAACTGTGTGTTTATGTATGTGCGACTGTGGGCGTGTTCCTGCATGTGTAAACGTGCATTTGATGCATGTGTTTCACTAAGTGTTGGTGTGCGTGGGTGCATGTGTTTCTCTGGGTGTGCGTGTGTATGTGTGTGTGTGTCTGTTTGGCCGTGCATCTGTGTGTATTTGTGAGTTTGTCTGAGTGTGAGTGTGTATCCATGTAATCTTCTGCATTTTTGTCTCTCTGTGTTCTCGCATGTGTGTGTCCTGTTCGATTCTCTGTGGTCGTGTGAGAGTGAGTGCGTGCTCCTGAGTGTGTCTGGGCAAATGTCTTTGTGTGCATGTGTGTGTGTGTGTGTGTGTGTGTGTGTGTGTGCACATGTGTGTTCCTCTGATATGGATTGAGTGTGCAATTGTCTTTGTGTGTGCATCTGTGTTTGTGCGACAATGTGTGAGTGTGTGCCTGAGTTTGTTAGTGCACTAGTGTGTTTCTACGTATTGGACTGAATGTTTCAGTGCCTCTGTCTGTGTGAGAATGCGTGTGAGATGATGTGTATGTGTGTGCGTGTGTGTGTGTATGTGTGTGTGTGTGACTGTTTCAAATTGGTGTTTCCGGGATGAGGGTTTCACTGGTTAGGCCAACAATTGTTTCCTGTGCCTTACTGCTCTTGAGAAGTGTTTGTTCCCTGGTGTGTTTCTGTGCTTCAGTGTGGGTATGCTTGTTTCTGTATATGTGAATACGTATGCCCACGTGTGAGGGCATGTGAGAGCATGTGGGTGTCTGTGTGCATGTGTATGTATGTGTGAGTGTGTGTATGAGTGTGTGTGAGGGAGATAGAGAGAGAGCGAAAGTTTGTGAAAGTGTGTGTGTGTGTTTCTGTATCTGTGAATCAGTTTGTCCATACGTGTCACATATCTGAGCTTGTGTTTCTGTGAATGTATGTGTGTACGTGTGTGTGTGCATGTCTGCGTGGCTGTGCATATGTGACTGTGCGCTATGTGTTTCTGCGTATGGGAGTGTGTATGTGCGGTTGTGTGTGTGCGCTTTTTTAATAGATTCTTAAGGATTGTGAGATTTGCTCTCTCTGCCAGCATTTACATCCCACTCCTATTTGCCCTTGACAATGCCCGTGTATTTATGTGCACATGTGTATGTGCGCTTGTATATGAGTGTGCATGTGCTTGTGTGTGCCTATGCATGTGCCTGTTTCTGCGTACGTGTTTATCTGCATGCATGTACGTGTGTGTTTAATTCTGTGCATGTGTGTGTGTGTGTGCATGAGCAAGAGATTGTTTGTGAGATTGTGTTCTTTCTCTCTGTGTGAGTCAGTGTGCCGATATGTGTGCACATGTGAGAATTTGTGTTTGTGTGTGTGTGTGTGTGTTTGTGTGGGTGAGGATGCACATATGTGACTGTGTGGTGTTTCTGCGTATGTGACTGTGTATGTGTGGGTGTGTGCATGCGGTTTTTTTAATAGATTCTTAAGGAATGTGGACTTCTCTGCCAGCATTTACATCCCACCCGTAATTGCCCTTGACATGTGATTGTGTGTTTCTGCGAACGTGTGTATGTGTGTTTGTGTGTTTGTGTGCAGGTGATTGTGTGATTGTGTGTGTGCATATGCATGGGCCTGTTTCTGTGTATGCGTTTCTGTGTGTGCATGTGTTTGCTTCTGTGTGTGTGTGTGTGTGTGTGTGTGCGTGTGTATGTGCATGTGAGATAGAGAGAGAGTTTGCGAGTTTGTGTTTGTTTGTGTCCATTTCTCTCTATTTGAATCAGTGTGCCCACATGTGTGCACGTCAGAGTTTGTGTTTCTGTGTGTGTGTTTGTTTGCACGTATGTGTGTTTGTGTGTGGACGTTTGTGTGTTTCTTGTATAGGATTTTTTGTGTGATGAACGTGAGTGCATGCGTGCCTGTGCATGAATGTGTCTCTGTGTGGTGTTCGGTGTGTTTGTGTTTGTCTGTCTGCATATGTGTGTCTGCGTGTGTGTGTTCATGAACGTGTGCCTGTGTAAGAGAGAGAAAGTGAGAGAGAGAGAGAGAAAGTGACGTGTGTGTTTTTCTGTCAATATTCCTGTATATGTGAGTGCTTGCGTTGGTGTGGATGTTTACCTGTGGGTGAATGTTCCTGTGTGTGTTTTGTGCTCTTGCTTTTGTGTGCTTCACTTTGTGTGCACACGTGTTTTTTCTGTGTGTTTGTTTGTCAGAGGTTGTGTGCAAGAGTTTTTCTGTGTGCTTGTTTGTATGTCTGTTTCTGTACTTAAGCATGTGAGTATGTGTGCACGTTTTTGCAGGTGAGTATGTGTGTATGCGTATGGGTGTCTTTGGATTTGTGTGTGTTTGTGTGTACGTTTGCGTGTTCTCGCTTGTTTTTCTGTAAATTCGATTGAGTACGTGAGTGCCTTTGTGTGTGCATGTCTGTGTTAGTACATGTGTGTTCGCACATGTGTGTGAATGTGTGTAAAAGTTTCTGTTTGCTCGTTTTTGCATTTCTGTGTATTGGATTCAGTGTGTGACTGACTTTGCATGTGCATGCGTGCATTTGTGTTTGCATGTAATTGAGTGCGTGTGTGTGTGCGCATGCATGTGTGTGACTGTGTGTGTATATGTGTGTGTGTGTGTGTGACTGTGTGTGCTCGTGTCACTGTATGTGTGTGTTTCAAATTTGTTTTTACGTGATGAGGGTTTCGCTGGCTTGGCCAGCAATTATTTCCCATGACTTATTGCCCCTGAGGATTATGTTATTTTGGTGTGTTTCTGTGCTTGAATGTGTGCATGCTTGATTCTGTATATGTGAGTATGCATGTCCACATTTTGTGCATATGAGAGTATGTGTGTGTCTGTGACAGTGTGTATGCCTGTGGCAGTGTGTGTGTGTGTGTGTGTGTGTGTGTGTGTGCGCATCTGTGCGCATGCGTGTGAGAGGGCGAGGGAGTTATGATTTTGTGTTTGTTTGTATGTATTTCTCTGTATGTGAATCAACATGGTCATATGTGTGCGCATGAGAGAGTTCGGGATTGTGTGCATGTGTGTGCACATGTTTCTGTGTGTGCTTGACCGATTGTGTGTTTCTCAGAGTGTGTGTGTGTGTGTATGTGTGTGTATAGGTGTGTGTGTGTGTGTGTTTGGACAACTGTGTGAGTTTGTTTTAATGCATTTTTAAGTACTGTCTGTTTCGCTGTCTTCGCCAGCATTTATAGCCCACCTCTAACTGCCCTTGACAACTGCTTGTGTTTCTGTGTATGTGTGTGTATGTGTGCTTGTGTGTGTGTGTGCGTGTGATTGTGTGTTTGTGTGTGTGCCTTTCTGTGTGCCTGTTTATGTGCATGTGTTTGTGAGTGTGCATGTGTGCATGCTTGTGAGTGTGTGCGTTTTATTTAGTGCTTTTATGTGTGTGTCTGTGTTTGCGTGTGTGTGTTTGTGTCCGTGTTTGTGCTTCTTGCATGGGATTATTTGCATCAATGAGCGTGAGTGCATGTGTGCATATGCATGAATGCGAGTGTGTGCATGTGGTTCTGTGTGTTTGTGTTTGCATCTGCCCATGTTTGTGTTTCTGCATGTGTGTGTTCAGGGGAACCAGTGTTTCTTTGAGAGAGGGAGAGAGCCATGTGTTTTTTTTTTCTGTGAATATTACTTTATATGTGAGTGTGTACATTTGTGTGACAGTTTTTCTGTGTGTGAAAGTTTATGCCTGTGTTTGTGGGTTTGTTTTAATCTGTTTCTCTTTGTGTGTGCGTGTGATTTGCTGTGTGTTTGTGTTTCAGAGTGTGTTTATGAGAGTTTGTCTGTGTATTCATATTAGTGTGTCTGTTTCTGTAATTATTTCTGTGAGTTTGTGTGCATTTGTGTGGGTGTTTGTGGAATTGAGAGTGTGTGTGTATGTGTGGGTGTGTGCGTGTGTCTGTCAGTTTGTGTTTAGGTGCGTGCATGTGGGCGTTCAAGTGTGATTGTATGAGGGAGAATGAGAGAGCGCTTGAGTGTGAGTGTCCGTCTGCATGTGGCTGTGTCTATATGTATGCATGTATATGGACGTGTTCTTGCATGTGAACAAGCACATTTGAGTGCATGTGTTTCACTTTGTGTTGCTGTGTGTGTGTGTGTGTGTGTGTGTGTGCGTTTGTGTGTGTGTGTACCTGTGTGTGCGAGAATGTGTGTGTTTCTCTGAGTTTGTGTGTGTGTTTGCCCGTGCATCTGTGTATATTTGTAAGCTTATGTTTGTCTGAGTGTGACTGATGATCCCTCTGATCTTCTGTATCTGTGTCTCTCTGCATTTGTGCGTGTGTGTGCCCGTGTGCTACTCTCTGTGGCCGTGCGAGAATGAGTGCAAGCTCCTGGATGTGAATTGGTGAATGGTGAGCGTTTGTGTGTGTGTCTTCCTCTGATATTGATTCAGTATGTATTTCTATTTGTGTGTGCATGCGTGTGTGTGTGTGTGTGTGGGCTGCAAAATGTCTGTGACAGTGTATCTGATATTGTATATGCACGTGTGTGTTTCTGCATATGGAATTAATTTTAAAGCCTCATGTGTTCATCTGTGTGCTTGTGGCAATGTCTGTGTTTGTGTGTGTGTGTGTGTCAATGTCTGTGTTTGTGTGTGTGTGTGTGTGTGTGTGTTTGTGTGTCAATGTCAGTGTGTGTGTATGAGAGAGAGACTGTTTCAAATTTGTTTTTGCGGGATGATGGCTGTGCTTGTTAGGCCAGCAATTATTTCCCATGAGAAGTGTTTGTACCTGGGTGTGTTTCTGTGATTTAGTGTGTGAGTACTTGGTTCTGTATATCTGAATATATATGCCCACATGTGTGTACATGTGAGAGATGGTGTGTATGTGTGTGTGTGTGTCTCTGTGTGTGTGTGCTTGAGTGTGCATGCACATGTATGTCTTTGTGCACTTGTATTTTTCCAACTATATGTGTATGTGCATATGTGACGTTTCTTAATGCATTTTAATGAATGTGACTTCACTGTCTGTGCCAGTGTTTATATCCCACCCCGAATTCCCCTTGACAATTGCTTGTGTGTTTCTGCACACACGTGTATGTGTGCTTGTTCGTTTGACTGTGTGCCTACGCATGTGCCTTTTTCTGTGCACGTGTTTCTGTGCATGCATGTGTGTGTGCATCTGAGCGTGTGTCTGCTTCAGTGCATGTGTGTGTGTTTGTGTGTGCTTGTTTGTCTGCAAACAAGAGAGACATTGTGAGTTTGTGTTTGTGTGTGTTTCTCAATATGTGAATCACTGTGTCCATCGGTGTGCACAGATTAGAGTTTGTGTCTGTGTGTATATATGTGCATGTACATGTGTATGTTTGTACGATTGTGTGTTTCTCCGAGTGTGTGTTTGTGTTTCTTGTATGGGATTATTTGTGTGAATGAGAGTGAGTGCATTTGTGTGTGTGCATGAACGCATGTGTGTGTGTGTGTGTGTGTGTGTTTCTATATGTTCCAGTTTGTGCGAGTCTGCGTATGTGTCACTGCATGTCTGTGTTCATGAACATGTACCTGTGTAAGAGAGATAGAGAAAGAGAGAGGAGAGAGAGAGACGTATGTTTTTTTTTTATTCTGTGAATATTACTGTATGTGCGGGTGCTTGCGTTTGTGTGGAAGTTTCTCCGTCTGTGAAAGTTTCTGTGTGTGTTTATGTGCTTGTTTTTATGCGTTTCTCTTTGTGTGTGTGCGTGGGATTTTCTTTGCATTTGTGTGTTACAGAGTAATTGTGAGAGTTTTTCTGTCTGTGTGAGTGTATATATTTCTGCAATAAAATGTGTGAGTATGTGTGCACATTTATGCATGTGAGTATATGTGTATCCGTGTGGGTGCCTGTGGATTTGTGTTTGTTTGAGAGAGCACGTGTGCGTGTGTTTGTACATGTGTGTGTCTACGTGTGTGCGTGCACATGTGTGTGGTCTTGTATGGGATTATTTGTGTGAATGAGCGTGAGTGCATGCGTGCCTGTGCATGACTGCGTCTGTGTGCAGCTTCTGTGTGTTTGTGATTGAATGTGTCTGCGTATGTGTGTCTGCAGGTGTGTGTTCATGAACGTGTGCCCGTATAAGAGAGAGAGAGAGAGAGAGCCGTGTGTGTTATCCTGAGAATGTTACTGTATATGTGAGTGCTTGAGTTTTTGTGGAAGTTTCTCTGTCAGTTTAAGTTTCTCTGTGTGTTTATGTTCTTGTTTTTATGTGTTTCTCTTTAAGTGCATGTCTATTTTTATCTGGGTGTTTGTGTGTCAGAGATTGTTGGTGAGAGTTTTTCTGTGTGTGTTATGGAGTGTGCCTGTTTCTGTAATTATGTATGTGAGTATGTGTGCATCCAAATGTGTGTCTGTGGATTTGTGGGTGTGTGTTTGAGTGTGTGTGCATGTCTGTGTGTCACTTTGTGTTTAGGTGTGTGTACGTGTGTGTTCATATGTGATTGTATAAGTGAGAGCGAGAGAGTGCTTTAGTGTGTGCGTCCATCTGCATGTGTCTAATGTGTATGCATTCATGCATGTGGGCATGCTCCTGCATGTGGACAAATGCATTTGAGTGCATGTGTTTCACATTGTGTTTGTGTCTGCTTGTGTGTGTGTGTGTGAATGAGTGTGCGCTAATATGAGTGTGCGTGTGTGTAGGTGTGTGTGTGGCTGACCGTGCATCTGTCTGTATTGGTGAGCTGTTGTTTGTCTGAGTGTGAGTGTGTATCCATGTGATCTTCCATGTTTGTCTCTCTCTGTGTTTGTGCGTGTGTGTGTCCTTTTGCTATTAACTGTGGTCATGTTAGAGTCAGTGTTTGCTCCTGTATGTGTCTGGGTGAATGACTTTGTGTGTGTTTGTGTGTGTGCACATGTGTGTTCCTCTTATATAGATTGGATATGCACTTGTTTTTGTGTGTGCACGTGTGTGTACACAAATTTTTGTGAGTGTGTGTCTGAGATTGTGTGTGCTCATGTGTGTTTCTATGTATGAGTGTTTCAGTGCCTCTGTCTTTGCAGGTGGGGATTTGTGTGTGTGTGTGTGTGTGTGTGTTTGTGTGCGTGTGTGTGCGTGTATGCACGTGTGTGTGTGTGCGTGTATGCGTATGTGCATGTGCGTGTATGCGTGTGTGTGTGCGTGTGTGCATGTGCGCGTGTATGTGTGTGTTTGTGTGCGTATGTGCGTGTGTGTGTGTGTGTGTGTGTTTGTGTCTGTTTAAAATTCATTTTTACAGAATGAGGCCTTCGCTGGTTGTGCTACCAATTATTTCCCGTGACTTACAGCCCTTTAGAACTGCGAGTGCCATGATGTGTTTCTGTGTTTGAGTGTGTGTTTTCTTGTTTCTGGATATGTGAATATGTATGCCCACATGTGTGTGCATGTGAGAGCATGATGGTTTCTGTGTGCATGTGTGTGTGTGTGAGGGAGAGGCAGAGAGAGAAAGACCGTGTGTCAGTGTGTGTTTTTGTGTTTCTGTGTATGTGAATATAAGTGTCCATATGTGTGTACGTGTGAGAGTTTGTGTTTGTGTGTGTGTGTGTGTGTGTGTGTGCGTGCTTGTGTGAGAGCATGCAGATGTGTGTCTTTTTGCGCTTGTGTTTTGCTGTTTATGTGTGCGTATATGTGAGGTTTTGTAATGCATTTTTAATGAATGTTGGCTTCGTTGTCTGTGCCAGCATTTATATCCCAGCCCTAACTGCCCTTGACAAGCACTTGTGTGTTTATGTGCGTGTGTGTGTGTGCTTTTGTGTGTGTGCATGTGCCTTTGTGTTTGTGTGTGTGTGCTTACGTGTGTGCCTGGTTCTGTGTGCGTGTTCCTGTGCATGCATGCATCTGAGCGAGAGTGTGCTTCATTGCATATGTGTGTGTGTGTGTGTGTTTGTGTGTGTTTGCATGCGAGAGAGAGTTTGTGAGTTTGTTTTTGTTTGTGTATGTTTGTTTGCGTGTGTTTCTTTATATGTGAATCAGTGTGTCCATCTGTTTGGGAATGTTAGAATTTGTGTGTGTGTGTGTCTGTTTACGGGTGCATGTACATGTGTATGTTTATGTGCTTGTTTGCTTCTCTGAGTGTGTGTGTTTGTGTTTCTTGTATGGGATCATTTGTGTGAATCAGCATGAGTGCGTGTAACCATGTGCATGAATGCGTTTGTATGTTGTTCTGTGTGTTTGTGTTTCTGTGTGTCTACATATGTGTGTCTGCATATCTGTTTTCATGAACGTGTGCCGGGGTAAGAGTGATAGACAAAGAGAGAGGATAGAGAGACGTGTGTTCTTTCATTATTCTGTGAATATTACAGTATGTGTAGTTGCTTATGTTTGTGTGGAAATTTCTCCGTGTGTGAAAGTTTCTGTGTGTGTTTGTGTCTTGTTTTTGTGTGTTTCGCTTTGGGTGTATGTGTGGGGCTTTCATTGCGTTTGTCTGTCAGAGATTGTTTGTGAGAGTTTTTCTATGTGTGCCTGTGAGTGTGTCTGTTTCTGTAATTAAGTGTGTGAGTATGTGTGCATTTTTATGCATGTGAATATGTGTGAATCGATATGGATATCTATGGATATGTGTGTGTATGTGGGTGTATGTGTGTGTGTGTGAATGTGTGTGTGTGCACGTGTGTGTGTACATGTGTGTGTGTTGCTTGTATGGGATTGTTTGAGTGAGTGAGCATGAGTGCATGTGTGCGTGTGCATGAATGCTTCTGTGTGTTTCTATGTGTTTGTGTGTGTTTCCATATGTGTGCCTGCATGTCTGTGTTCATGCACTGGTGCCTGTGTAAGAGATAGAGAGGGAGCCATATGTGTTTTCCTGTGAATATTATTGTATGTGTGAGTACTTGCGTTTGTGTGCAAATTTATCTGTAAGTGAAAGTTTCTGTTTGTGTTTATGTTCTTGTTTTTATGTGTTTCTCTTAATGTGCATGCATGTTATTTTCTTTGCATTTGTCTGTCAGAGATTGTTTATGAGAGTTTTTCCGTATGTGCTTGTGAGTGAGTCTGTTTCTCTAATTAAGTGTATGAGCATGTGTGCACCTTTATGCGTGTGAGTATATCTGTATCTGATGGGAGTCTGTGGATTTGTGCTTGTGTATGTGAGTGTGTGTGTACATGTGTGTGTTCACGTGTGCATTTCTGTGTATTGAATTGAATAAGTTATTGCCTTTGTGTTTGCATGCGTGTGTTTGTATGTGCATGTGTTTGAGTGTGTGTCTGCACATGCATGCATGTGTGTGACAGTGTGTGTGTGTGTGTGTGTGTTCATTTGTGTGTCAATGAATGTGTTTTTGTGTGTGGATGTTTGATTGTGTTGTGTAAGTGTATGTGTTTGTTTCAAATTCGTTTTTACAGGTTGTGGGCTTCGTTGGCTAGGCCTGCAGTTATTTCCCATATTGCCGTTGAGAAGTGTGATAATGTTGGTGTGTTTCTATGTTTGTGTGTATGTGCTTGTTTCTGTGTCTTTGGATATGCATGTCCATATGTGTGTGAATGTGAGAGTATATGGGTGTTTGTGACCGGATGTGAGTCTTTGACATTATGTGTGTCTGTGACAGTGTGTGTGCGTTTGTGAGTGTGTGTGTCTGTGTATGTGCGCGCGTGCGAGAAGGAGTGAGAGTTTGTAATTTTGTGTGTTTCTTCATATGTGAATCAGTATGACCATATTTGTGTGCATGTGAGAGTTTGTGCTTGTGTGTGTGTGCATGTACATGTTTGCGTAGGAGTGCTTGTGTTTTTCTCCAAGTGAGTGTGTGTGTGTGCAAATGTGCGTGTGTGAGTTTTTTAATGCATCTTTTAAGGGATGTGTGTTTCGCTGTCTGAGCCAGCATTTAGATGCTAACCCTAATTGCCCTTGGAAACTGCTTGTGTGTTTCTGTGTGTGACTGTGTGATTATGTGTGTATGTGCATGTGATTGTTTTGTGTTTACATTTGTGTATGTGTGCGTTTGTGTGTGGAGCTTCTCAGTGTGTGTACCTGTGTGTGTGTGTTTGTGTTTGTGCGAGCTTCAGTTTGTATTGTGTTCCTGTGTCTGTCATGGTTTGCGTGTGTTTGTGTGTGTGCTTGTCTGTCCATGCGTGTTTGTGTGTCTGTGCCCGTCTGTGTGTGAGTCTGTGAGAGGGGGTCTGTGTGCTTGTACGTGTGTGTTTGTGTGTGTGTGTGTGTGTGGGTGTGCATACAAGTGACTGTGTGCAGGCGCGTGCACTTCTTGTGTTTCAGTGCATCTGTTCATGCATGCCCATGTGCATATACGTGCCTGTTTGCGTTTGAGTCTGTGTCCGAGTCCATCTGTGTCTCTGTGTGCGACCCTGTTTGTAGGTGTGTCGGTGAGTCTTTGTGCCCGTGCGTGCGTGTGTGTGTAGGTATCTGTGTGTGTGATAATGTGTGCATACATGCATGTGAGACTGTGTGTAGGCATGTGTGCTTGTGTGTCGATGCACCTGTGCATGTATGTCCAAGTGCCTGTGTGCACATGTGTATGCCTGTGTGTGTGTGTGTGTGTTAGTGTGTGTGGCTGTGTGAGAGAGAGAGTGATAGAGATAGAGAGAGCTGTCTGTGTTTTTTCTGTGAATATTACTGTACTGTTTCTGTGCAGGTGTTTTTGTCAATGTGTTAGTCTGTTTGATTCTGTACATGTGCCTGTTTCTGTTTTTTTTTATGTGTGCATTTCTGTCCGTGTATATCTGCATGTGCAGGATTGCGTGTGTGCATGTGCGTGTGGGGGGTAGGGAGAAAAAGAGCCTGTGGCTTTGTACGAGAGTGTGTGTGTGTGTGTTTATGTGTGTGCCTGTTTGTGACTGTGTGTATATGCCTGTGTGTATGTATGTGCGACTGTTTGCAGGCATGTGCGTTTCTTTTGTGTCAGTGCATCTGTGCATGCATGTCTGTGTGTTTGTGTGTGCGTGTAAGAGAGAGAGACACTGTGTTTGTGTGAGTTGTGTGTGTTGTTGCATATTTCAGTCTGTGCATGTGTGCATTCATGTGTGTGTGTGTGTGTGTGTGTAACAGAGGTGAAGAGAGTGTTTGAGTGTCAGCCTGCATGTGAGTGCCTATTTATGTTCGCCTGCCTAAGGGTGTGTTCCTCCATGTGTGGAATTGCGTGTGAGTGCATGTGTTACACTTTGTGTGTGCATTATTTTGTGCACGTGTGTGTTTTTATATGTGTGTGTTCATGCATGTGTGTGTATGTTCGTGTGTATGTGTGGGAGTGAGTGTGCGCACCAGTGCCTTTTTGTGTGAATGACTGTGTGTGTGTGTGTGTGTGTGTGTGTTGATGTTGGCGTCTCTGGCGAGGGCAGCCTTTCTTTTGCATGTCTAATTACACTTGAGAAGGTTATGTTGTTTATGTATGCTTATGTGTGAGCCTGTGCATGTGCGTGTGTGAGTGTATGCATGTGGTTCTGTTTGTTTGCGTGTGTGTGTGTGTGATGCATGTGAGGGATGTTTAGCACGAGTGTCTGTGTGCGTGTGCGTACATTTATGTGTGCTAGTCTGTTGGTGTGTGCATATACGTGAGTTTGTGTTTATCTGTGTGTGTTAGTGTGTTTGTGGGTGAGAGAGAGAGAGAGAGGTGCAGAGAGACAGCGAGGGAGAAAGAGAGAGAGCGGGACAGAAAATGGGGTTTCTGTCTGGGTGGTTCGGTCAGTGTGTCTGTCTCTCCTCTGGGGTGCGAGTCAGATTTTGCATCGCTGGGGGTATGTCGCGGTGAACTCTGAATCTGGCTTCCTCCTGTAACTCCTCGCTCCCCCCATCAATCCCGACATGGTCTCCAGGTATTCCTGTTACAGTCGCGTCACATTCCCGTGACGTTGTTGTGAGGATGGAGTAGAGATTCGGAGCTTGTTCATAACTGGAATGTTAATGTGTAGACAAAGGAAATCCTACATTACGGTCACAGGGAGGCAGTTAATTAAAAATATATATAATAATTGACATTGCGTTACAGACTTACGAAAGCATTCCGTAACAGACCTTATTTATCTTCAAGAATCAGGGGAGAATCATTCAGGCCTGCAAAAGTTTGGAACCACATCCTAAAGGACTGTAGAAAAGTGACGAGTTTTTGATTCAAACGTCTAATAATCTAAGTGTGTATTACATTTCTAGAAAATATTTACATATTTTGTTGTCTGTGTGTTAATTGAGTCAGTAATTGTTATGCATTGCCTCTCCGCTGTTGCGCTAAACACATTTTTATATTTTCACATGATTTTTAAAATGACAAGAAAATCTTCTTTATGACTGTTTTTAAAAGCTACAACACTGGAGGTGTTAAACAATCTTTCGCATAAATGCATCATGTTGGAGTCAGTAGAGAAGAGGGAATAATAATAAATTATTCTGAATTACTACCCAGCCTCTAACACTGTTATCACCTCTGGTTTTACACATTCACCCTCTTCCTCTCATCACTCATGACTTCTCCCCGTTGCCTCTGAATACTCTCATTATGCCGTCATTCCCAAATCACCGTTCTGTCCCCTTTTTCTGTCTGACTTCCTATCACTCTTCCCAATCGTCCTTCCTCGCAGCCAATGTTTCTTGTTTAATGTCTGTTTCCATCCATTTTATCAAGACCCTCCTCTTATGTCCCTTCATGTCTATTAAATTCAATACATCACTGGATGCAATCACAGATTTGAAAATATCAACAACTCCTCACGCGAACTGGTATTAATTCCACAGCCTGATGAATAATGTCATTGCTTATTTCCCTTCCTTACAGTGAATTTAATCACAATTGTGATACTGAAGTGGAAAAACTGTGGTCTGACCAAATGTGTCACTTGTTATCTGGTGGCCATGGCAGTGGCGGATTTACTGGTCATCATACTGGACCTGATATTCAGACAAATTCCGATTGCTTTTCGGCGCAAGTTTTATTTCGTTCTGTTCCTTCGCGTGTGTAATATCCACTCCGTCCTGCTTTATGCAGCCACTGACTGTTCTGTCTGGTTCACCATCACTTTCACCTTTGATCGATTTGTGGCCATTTGTTGCCCGAAGCTGAAAAGTAAATATTGCAGCGAGAAAACGGCGGCTGTGGTTCTGGGAACAGTGACTGAGCTGAGCTGTTTAAAGAACGTTTTCTGGTATTTTATGTTCGGAAGCCGGTATCGGATGTCGAACACCCCCTGGTTTTGTTGAACAATCGATGTTCAGCGCTCCCCGGTCTGGGGAACAATCGTGTTCATCCATCACATTCTAACCCCGGGTGTCCCATTTGTCCTGATTCTGCTGCTCAATGTTCTCACCGTCAGACACATTTTAATGAGCAGCAGAGCCCGCAGGAGACTCCGGGCTCACAGCACTGGGGAGACTCCCAGAGACCCAGAGATGGAGAGTAGAAGGAAATCCATAACTTTATTGTTTGTTATCTCGGCTAATTTCATCCTGTTATGGTCAACATTAGTAGTGTTTTCTCTGTGGAGGCGAATGTGGGATTTGGGGTTTTGGTCTGTTTATTTATACGAGTATATTCAGGAATTAGGCTTCATGCTGCAGCTCCTGAGCTGCTGCACTAACACTGGGATTTACGCCGTGACACAGACTCAGTTCAGGCAGCAGTTGAAGAATGTGCTGAAATATCCCTTTATTCCAATTCTTCAATTCATTCAATGATGAGAGGAACTCAATCACTGAGAGTTCCCATTGGTCGGGCTGCCTGTACATCATGGATATCTCTCACTGATTGGAAAGAGCAACCTACGTCAATAAATTACTTCCTTCCTATTGGCCGGGCTGTTTTGCCCATCCTGGATGCCCCTCACTGATTGGACAGAAAATAAACATCATGAAATTACTGCCCTTCCATTGGCTGGGCTGCCTGTCCGTCATTAGTACCGGTCAGTGATTTGACAGAAATTCCATCTCGGAATATATCCACACTGCTATTGGCCGAGGTTCATGTCTGTCATTGCATCCCTCAGGCTGACTGAAGCTAAAAACCCACCTCCAAACAGCTCACTGCACCGATTGGCTGGGCATTCTTTCCATCAGCGCGAACACAGAAACTGATTGGACAGGAATCCGTCTATCGAACAACGGGAGAAACATTTGCAGAGAGAAAAGCGGTGAGAGGTCATAGGATGAGGGGTCATAAAGGGGCAGCGAGCTGGGCTAATGTGTTAAAGGATAGGACGTCAATTCAGGGTCAGCATTGGGGGTTAAATGGGAATTAGAGAGAGGGAGAAAGAGGGAGAGAGAGAGAGAGGCACAGACAGAGAGAGACAGACAGAGAGGGAGAAACAGGGGGGAGACAGAGAGGGACAGACAGGGAAGGGGAGAGAGGCAGAGAGAGAGAGAGAGACGAAGAGACAGAGATAGAGAGAGGCAGATAGAGAAAGAAAGAGACAGTCATAGAGAGGGAGAGACAGAAATAGGGAGACAGAGAGAGATAGACAGGGAGGGGGAGAGAGGCAGAGAGAGAGAGAGACGAAGAGACAGAGAGAGAAAGAAAGAGACGGAGACATAGAGAGGGGGAGACAGAGAGGGAGAGACAGAGAGACAGACAGAGAGAGAGAAAGAAAGAGACGGAGACAGAGAGGGAGAGACAGACAGAGAGCGAGAGAGAGAGACAGAGGGGGACAAAGAGATAGTGACAGAGAGAGAAAGAGACATAGTGAGTGAGAGAGCCAGCGAGAGACACAGAGAGGTAGAGCGTGAGAAGAGAGCGAAAAGAGAGCGAGAAGTGAGTGGGAAGAGAGAGAGAGAGAGAGAGAGACAGAGATACAGAGATACAGAGAGAGAGTGAGAGAGAGACACACACAGGCACAAATAGACAGAGACAGAGACTGAGAGACAAAGACAGAGAGTGAAATGGAGACAGAGAGAGAGAGAGAGAGAGACATAAATGGAGAGACAGGGACACACAGAGAGAGATACAGAGAAAGATAGACAGGCAGAGAGAGAGAGAGTCAGAGACAGAGAGGGACAAACAGGGAGAGACGGAGAGAGTGAGACAGAGAGAGTGAGACAGAGAGGGACAGAGAGACAGTGACAGCGAGAGAGAGAGACAGAGGGAGAGACAGAGAGAGGAAGAGGCAGAGACAGAGGGAGGGACAGAGAGACAGGGACAGAGTGGTAGAGACAGAGAGAGGGTCAGAGACAGAAAAACAGAGAGAGTGAGAGGGAGAGAGAGAGGGGGAGGGAGAGAGAGAGGTAGAGACAGACAGGGAGAGACAGACAGGGAGAGACAGAGAGAGAGACAGACAGAGAGAGACAGATAGTGAGAGAGAAAGAGAGATTGTAAGAGAGAGACAGAGACAGAGAGAAACATAGAGATAGGGAGAGAGCGATAAGAGAGAGAGAGAGAAGAGAGAGAGAGAAATATCAAGAGAGAGAGAGACAGAGAGAGTCAGAAAGAGAGACAGAGGCAGAAAGAGAGAGAGAGACAGAGGCTGAGAGAGAGAAACAGAGATGGAGAGACAGATATAGAGACAGAAAGAGAATTACAGAGAAAGTTACAGAAAGAGAGAGAGAGACAAAGGGAGACGGACAGAGAGACAGAGGGGGACAGAGAGATAGTGACAGAGAGAGAAAGAGAGATAGTGAGTGAGAGAGCCAGCGAGAGACACAGAGAGGTAGAGCCTGAGAAGAGAGCGAAAAGAGAGCGAGAAGTGAGCAGGAAGAGAGAGAGAAAGAGACAGAGATACAGAGAGAGAGTGAGAGAGACACACACACAGGCACAAATAGACAGAGACAGAGACTGAGAAACAAAGACAGAGAGTGAAATGGAGACAGAGAGAGAGAGAGACATAAATGGAGAGACAGGGACACACAGAGAGAGATACAGAGAAAGATAGACAGGCAGAGAGAGAGAGTCATAGACAGAGAGGGACAAACAGAGAGAGACAGAGAGGGAGAGACGGAGACAGTGAGACAGAGAGGGACAGAGAGAGACAGTGACAGCGAGAGAGAGAGACAGAGGGAGAGACAGAGAGAGAGAGAGTGACAGTGACATAGAGAGAGAAAAAGAGACAGACACAGAGAGAGAGGTAGAGAGGGAGACAGGAATAGAAAGATAGATAGAGGGAGAGAGAGAGAGACAGAGAGGGAGAGGCTGGGAGATATAAACAGATGGCATGAGCGAGAGACAGAGAGAGCCAGAGAGAGAGAGAAAGCGAAACAGAGAGAGAGAGACAGACATGGAGTCCCATAGAGGGAGAGACAGAGAGATAGAAAGAGAGAGAGAGAAAAAGAATCAGAGAGACAGAGAGAGGAAGAGGCAGAGATAGAGGGAGGGACAGAGAGACAGGGACAGAGTGGTGGAGACAGAGAGAGGGTCAGAGACAGAAACAGAGAGAGTGAGAGGGAGAGAGAGAGGTAGAGACAGACAGGGAGAGACAGAGAGACAGACAGAGGGAGAGACAGACAGATAGAGAGAAAGAGAGATTGTAAGAGAGAGACAGAGACAGAGAGAAACATAGAGAGAGGGAGAGAGCGAGAAGAGAGAGAGAGACTGAGAGGAAACAGACAGAGTGAGATGGAGACAGAGAGAGAGAGAGAGAGACATAGATGGAGAGACACTCAGAGAGACAGAGAGAGAGAGAGAGAGAGAGAGACAGGCAGAGAGCAAGAGAGATAGAGAGAGTCAGAGACAGAGAGGAACAAACAGAGAGGGAGAGACAGCGATGGAAAGACAGAGAGGGGCAGAGAGAAAGAGTGACAGTGAGGCAGACTTGGAGAGAGACATAGAGAGAGAGAGACAGAGAGAGAGAGGCAGAGGGAGTGACAGTGATAGAGAGAGTTAAAAAGAGACAGGGACACAAAGAGAGAGAGAAGGAGAGAGAGATCGAGAGAGAAACAGAGGTACAGAGAGAGAGAGTGAGATAGAGAGACACAGAGGCAGAAAGAGACAGAGACTGAGAGACAAAGCTAGAGAGTGAGATGGAGACAGAGAGAGAGTGAGACAGAGAGAGACAGAGATGGAGAAACAGGGACGCACGGAGAGATACAGAGAAAGATAGACAGGCAGAGAGAGAGAGAGAGTCAGAGACAGAGAGACAGAAAGGGAGAGACGGAGAGGGTGAGATAGGGACAGAGAGAGAGACAGTGACAGAGAGAGAGACAGAGGGAGAGACAGAGAGAGAGTAACAGTGACATAGAGAGAGAAAAAGAGACAGACACAGACAGAGAGAGGTAGAGAGAGACAGGGACAGAGAGATAGATAGAAAGAGAGAGACAGAGAGGGAGAGGCTGAGAGAGATAAACAGATAGCGTGAGTGAGAGACAGAGTGGAGACAGAGAGAGGAAGAGGCAGAGACAGAGGGCGGGGCAGAGAGACAGGGACAGAGTGGTAAAGACAGAGAGGGTCAGAGACAGAGACAGAGAAACAGAAAGAGTGAGAGAGAGGCTGAGAGGGAGAGCGAGAGAGGGAGAGAGAGTGGGAGAGAGAGGGGAGAGACAGACAGTGAGAGACAGAGAGACAGACAGAGAGGGAGAGACAGAGAGAGAGACAGACAGATAGTGACAGAGAGAGAGACAGACAGATGGTGACAGAGAGAGAGACAGACAGATAGTGAGAGAGAAATACAGGGAGAGAAAGATGGTTAGAGACAGAGAGGGAGAGAGCAAGAAGAGAGGGAGAAGAGAGAAGAGCGAGAGCAAGAGAGAGTCTGAGAGAGAGTGAGACAGAGGCAGAAAGAGACAGACTGAGAGAAAGAGACAAAGAGTGAGATGGAGACAGAGAGAGAGAGACATAGATGGAGAGACAAAGAGAAAGACAGAGAGAGAAATGGGTAGAGAGAGAGAGAGAAAGAGAGAGAGGGTCAGAGACAGAGAGGAACAAACAGAGAGAGGGAGAGACATAATTGGAGAGACAGAGAGTGTGAGACAGAGAGGGACAGAGAGAGAGACAGTGACAGTGAGATAGACAGGGAGAGAGACATAGAGAGAGAGACAGAGAGAGTGACAGTGACACAGAGAGTTAACAAGAGACAGAGACACAGAAAGAGAGAGGCAGAGAGAGAGAGAGAGAGAGATGGATAGAGAGAGGCAGACAGACAGAGAGGGAGAGGCTGAGAGATATAAACAAATAGCATGAACGAGAGGCAGAGAGAGGGAGAAAGAGAGAGCCAGAGAGAGAGAAAGGGAAACAGAGAGCGAGACAGAGATGGAGTGCCATAGAGGAAGAGACATAGAGGAAGAGTCATAGAGGAAGAGACATAGATGGCGTGAGAGAGAGACAGAGACAGAGAGTCAGAGAAAGAGGTAGAGACAGTGAGAGGGACAGAGACAGAGAAACCCAGTGAGTGAGAGAGAGACAGGGAGGGAGAGACAGGGAGGGAGAGACAGAGAGGGAGAGACAGGGAGGGAGAGATGGGGGGAGAGACAGAAGGGAAAGAGAGAGACAGAGAGAGATAGATATTGACAGAGAGAGAGACAGAGAGAGAAAGAGAAATAGTGCGAGAGAGAGAGAGAGAGAGACAGAGAGAGAAGAGAGAAGAGAGAGAGAGCCAGAGACACAGACAGAGTCAGAGAGAGAGAGAGAGAGAGAGATAGAGGCAGAAAAAGAGAGAGAGAGAGAGAGAGAGACAGAAGCTGGGAGACAGACAATGATATGGAGACCAAGAAAGAGAAACATAGATGGAGAGACAGAGAAGGGGGGATAGAGAGAGAAAGATACAGAGAGTGAGAGACATAGAGAGAGATTGAGAGACATAGAGAGAGAGAGAGAGAGTCAGAGACAGAGACGGACAAACAGAGAGAGAGAAAGAAAAGGACATAGATGGAAAGACAGAGAAGGACTTGGAGAGAGAGAGAGAGAGACGGAGAGGGAGACGCAGAGGGAGAGAGAGAGATACAGAGACAAAGACGGACCAACAGAGAGAGAAAGTGAAGGAAATAGATGGAGAGACAGAGAGGGATAGGGAAAGAATGAGAGAGAGACAGAGAGGGAGACAGAGAGAGAGAGATATATTGAAATAGAGACAGAGACAGAGAGTCAGAGACAGAGACTGACAAACAGAGAGAGAAATGGAAGGACATAGATGCAGAGACAGAGAGGGACAGGGAGAGAGACAGAGAGAGAGACAAAGAGGGAGAGAGAGTGAGAGAGAGAGAAACAGAGAGATAGAGGAACAGGCAGAGACAGAGGGAGGGACAGAGAGACAGGGACAGAGTGGTAGAGACAGAGAAAGGGTCAGAGACAGAGACAGAGAAACAGAAAGACTGAAAGGGAGGCTGAGAGGGAGAGAGAGAAAGGGAGGGAAAGACAGACAGGGAGAGACAGAGAGAGACAGACAGAGAGAGACAGACAGATAGTGACAGAGAGAGACAGATAGTGAGAGAGAAATACAGAGAGAAAGATGGTTAGAGAGAGAGACAGAGAGAGAGGAGAGAGAGAGACAGAGACAGAGAGAGATTCAGAGAGAGCGAGTGGCAGAAAGAGACAGAGACAGAGACTGAGTGAAAGAGACAGAGTGAGTTGGAGACAGAGAGAGCACCATAGATGGAGACACACAGAGACAGAAAGAGCGAGAGACAGGTAGAGAGTGAGAGAGAGAGTGAGAGAGAGATAGAGAGAGTCAGAGACAGAGGGGCACAAACAGAGAGAGGGAGCGACATAGATGGAGAGACAGAGAGGGACAGAGTGAGACAGTGACAGTGCAACAAACAGGGAGAGCGACATAGAGACATAGAGAGAGAGAGACAGAGAGAGATAGGGAGAGACCCAGAGAGAGAGAGACAGAGAGAGAGACAGAGGGAGTGACAGTGACAGAGAGAGTTAAAAAGAGACAGAGACACATAAAGAGAGAGAGGCAGAGAGAGACAGAGAGAGAGGGAGACAGACAGACAGAGAAGGAGAGGCTGAGAGAGATAAACAAATAGCATGAACGAGAGGTAGAGAGAGAGAAAGAGAAATAGAGAGAGAGCGAGACAGAGATGGAGTGCCATAGAGGAAGAGACATAGAGGAAATTACATAGAGGGGGGGAGAGAGAGAGAGACAGAGAGACAGAGAGACAGAGAGAGACACAGAAGTAGAGACAGAGGGAGAGACAGAGAGGCAGAGACAGAGAGGGAGAGACAGCAAGAGACAGAGAGATGGTGAGAGAGAAACACAAAGAGAAAAAGCGATAGTGGGAGAGAGAGAGAGAGACAGAGAGAGACAGGCAGAGAGTGTGAAGTGAGAGAGAGAGAGAGACAGGCAGAGAGTGTGAAGAGAGAGAGAAGAAGAGAGAAAGAGACACAGAGAGAGTCAAAGAGGAGAGAGAGAGAGGGGGGGGACCGAGAGTCAGAGACAGAGAGAACCACTTGTCCACACTGACACCCAGCTGACGAACCCCTTGTCCAAACTGACACACAGCTGGAGAACCCCATGTCCACACTGACACACAGCTGGAGAACCCCATGTCCACACTGACACCCAGCTGATGAACCCCTTGTCCAAACTGACACACTACTTGAGAACCCATCGTCCACACTGACGCACAGCTGGACAGCCCCTTGTCCATACTAAAGCACAGCAGGAGAACACCTTGCACAGACTGACACAAAGCTAGAGAAACGCTTGCCATCACTGACACAGCTGAGGAACACTTTGTCTGTACTGACACACAGCTGGAGAACCCAATTGTACGCAATGACACATATCTGGAAATCAGCTTGTCCATAGTGACACGCAGCTGGGAACCCCTTTTCCATACTGACACACAGCTGGATACGCCTTGTCCATACTGATACACAGCTGGAGAAACATTTGTCCACATTGATACACAGCTGGCGAACCACTTGTCCATACAGACAAGCAACTTGAGAACCCATTATCATCACTGACACACGGATGGATAATACTTGTCCATATTGACAAATATCTGGAGAAAACCTTGTCCATATTGAGAAACAGCTCTAGAAACCCTTGTCCATACTGACATTCAGCTGAAGAACCCCTTGTCCATCTTGGCACAGAGCTGGAGGAGCCCTTGTCTGTACTGACACAAAGCTGGAAAACCCCTTGTCCACATGGAAACACAGCTGGAGAACCCATTGTCCATACTGACACACAGCTGGAGAACCATTTGTCCATAGATGCACACAGCTGGGGAACCCCTTGTCCATACTGACATACAGCTGGAGATCCGCTTTTACATACTGACACACAGCTGGAGAACCCATTGTCCACACTGACACACATCTGGAAACCCCTTGTCCACACGGACACTCAGCTGGAGAACCACTCGTTCATATTGACACACAGCGGGAGAACCCCGTGTCCTTTTTTGCACACAGCTGGAGAAACCCTTGATCGTATCGACACACAGCTGGATAAAAACTTGGCCATATTGACACCAAGCTTTAGAAACCTTGGAATATTTTGACACAAAGCTGGAGTACCACTTGTCCACACTGACACACAGCTGGAGAACCCCTTGTACACAATGACACATATCTGGAAAACACCTTGTCCAGACTGACACACAGCTGGATAACCTCTTGTCCATACTGACACACAGCTGGATAAGCCTTGTCCATACTGACACACAGCTGGAGAACACCTTTTCCATACTGACACACATCTGGAAACCCCTTGTCCACATGGACACTCAGCTGGAGAACCACTCGTTCATATTGACACACAGCGGGAGAACCCCATGTCCTTTTTTGCACACACCTGGAGAAACCCTTGATCGTATTGACAAACAGCTGGAGAAAAACTTGGCCATATTGACACCAAGCTTTAGAAACCTTGGAATATTTTGACACAAAGCTGGAATGCCACTTGTCCACACTGACACACACCTGGAGAACCCATTGTCCACACTGAAGCACAGCTGGAGAACCCCTTGTCTATACTAACACAGCTGGAGGACACCTTGTACACAGTGACACACAGCTGGAGAAACCCTTGCCCACACAGACACCCAGCTGGAGAACCCCTTGTCCTGAATGAAACACAACTGGAGTAAACTTTGTCCGCGCTGACACACAGCTGGAGAAGCCCTTGTCCACAATGACAGATAGCTGGAGAACCCCTTGTCCATACTGACACACAGCTGGAGAACACCTTGTCCATACTGGCACACAGCTGGATAACCCTTGTCCACACTGATACACAGCAGGAGAAACCATTGTACATATTGATACACAGCTGGAGAACCTCTTGTCCATACAGACAAACGATTGGAGAACCCATTGTCCTCACTGACATTCAGATGGATAAATACTTGTCCATATTGACAAACATCTGAGAAAACCTTGTCCCTACTGACAAACATCTAGAAACACACTTGTCCATATTGACACACAACTCTAGAAACTCTTGTCCATACTGACATTCAGCTAGAGAACACATTGTCCATCTTGACACACAGCTGGAGGACGCCTTGTCCGTACTGACACACAGCTGGTAAACCCCTTGTGCATAATATCACACAGCTGCAGAACCCGTTGTCCACACTGACACACAGCTGGATAACCACTTGTCCACATTGAAACACAGCTGGAGAACCCTGTGTACACACTAGCACACAGCTGGATAATCCCTTGTCCATTCTGTCACAGAGCTGGAGAACCCATTTCCCACAATGACACACAGCTGTAGAGCCACGTGTCCACTCTAACATAGCTGGACAACATCTTGTACATACTGATACAGAGCTGGAGAAAACATTGACTACTCGGACACACAACTGGCGAACCCTTGTCCATACTGCCAAACAGCTGGAGAACCCTTTTTCCATACGTATCCACAGTTGGAGAAGCACTTGTCCATACTGACACTCAGCTGGTCAACCTTTTGTCCACACTGCCACACAGCTGGAAAACCTTGTGTTCATACTGACACAAAGATGGAGAACACCTTGCCAAATCTGACACACAGCTGGAGTACCCCTTGTCCACACTGATATGCAGCTGGAGAACCACGTCACCATACTGACTCAAACCTGGAGATCTACTTGTCCACACGGACACACAGCTGGAGAGTACATTGTCCTTCCTGACATACAGCTAGAGAACCCATTGTACATACCGCTAAAAAGCTGGAGAACCCCTTGTCCACAGTGACACAGATGGAGAAGCCCTAGTCTGTACTCACAAACAGCCGGAGAACACATTTTCCACAATGACACACAGCTGGTGAACCCCTCGTCCATACTGGCACAAAACTGGAGAACCCCTTGTCCACACGGAAAGACAGCTGGAGAACCCATTATCCATAATGACACACATCTGTATAAACCCTTGTTCATTTTGGCACACAGCTGGAGAAACCCTTGTCCATAGTGACACGCAGCTGGAGAACTACTTGTCCATATTGGCACACAGTATTAGAAACCCTGGTCCTTTTTGACACACAGCTGGAGTACCCCTTGCCCACACTGTCACACAGCTGGAGACCCCTTGTCCACCATGATAGAGCCGGAGTACCCCTTGTCCACACCGACACAGAGCTTGAGAACCCCATGTCCAAAATATCGCAAAGCTGGAGAGGCTCTTTTCCACACCGACACACAGCTGGTGTTACCCTTGCCTATAATTACACCTCTTTTCCATACTGACACGTAGCTGGAAAACACCATGTCCATACTGACACACATCTTCAGACCAACTTGTCCATACTGACACACAGCTGGAGAACCCATTCTCCATACTGACAGACAGGTGGAGAACCACTTGTCCACACATGCACACAGGTGGGCGACCCCTTGTCCATAATGACAGACAGCTGGTGAACCAGTTGTCCATACTGACACAGAGTTGGAGAATCCCTTGTCCACACTGACACACAGCTGGAGAATCCCTTGTCCACACTGACACTCAGCTGAAGAACACCTTGTCCATTTTTACACAGAGCTGGAGGAACCCTTGTCCATATTGACACAAAGTTGGAGAGCTACTTATCCATATTGACACAGAGCGTTAGAAACCCTGGTGCGTTTTGACACACAGCTGATGAACCACTGGTCCACAAAGACACAGATGGAGAACACCTAGTCTGTACTGACACACAGCTGGAGATCACCTTGCACATAATGACACACAGCTGGAGATACCTTTTGTCAATACTGACACAGAGCTGGAGAACCCCTTGTACACAATGACACACAGCTGGAATATCCATTGTCCACACTGACACCAAGATGGAAAACCCATTGTCCATACTGACACAAAGCTGGAGCACCCCTTGTCCATACTAACACACAGCTGGGGAACACCGTGTCCACAATGGCACACAGTTGGAAAGCACCTTGTCCACACTGACAGAGCTGGAGAACCCGTTGTCCTTACTGACACACAGACGGAGAAACCTTTATCCATACTGACACAGCTGAATATCCCCTAGACCATACTGACACTCAGCTGGAAAACCCATTGTCCATACTGACACACAGCTGCAGAACCCCTTGTCCATACTGACACAACGCTGGAGAACCCCTTGTCCACACGGAAACACAGCTGGAGAACCTGTTGACCATACTGACACACATCTGGATAAACACGCCCATTTTGACACACAGCGGGAGAAACCCTTGTCCATATTGACACACAGAGAGAACGACTTGTCCATATTGACACGTAGCTTTATAAAACGTTGTCCATTTTGACACACAGCTGCATTACCCCTTGTCCACAATGACACAGCCGGAGTACCCCTTGTCCACACCACAGAGAGAAGGAGAACCCCTTGTCCACAATGACACACAGCTGGAGAAGCCCCTGTCCACACGGACACATAGCTGTTGTTACCCTTGCCTATTGACACCCACCGAGACACCTGTTTTCCATATTTACATGCAACTGGAGAACCCCTTGCGCATACTGACATACATCTGGAGACCAATTTGTCCATACTGGCACACAGCTGAAGAAAACCTTGTCCACATTGAAACACAGTTGGAATATCCCGTTTACATACTAATGCGCAGCTGGAGAATCCTTTGTCCATACTGACACACAGCTGGCGAACCTATTGCCCATAATGACACACAGTTGGAAGCTGGGGAATGCCTTGTCCAAACTGACAGACAGCTGAAGAATCCCTTGTCCATTCTGACACAGAGCTGGAGAACCCATTCCCCATAATGACACACTGTTGGAGAACAACTTGTTCACACTGACACAGCTGGACAATAACTTTTCCATAATGACACAGCTGGAGAAAACGTTGGCTACTCGGACAGACAGATGGTGAACCCTTGTCCATACTGTCACACAGCTGGATAACATCTTGTCCATACTGACACATAACTGCAGAACCCCTTGTCCATACTGACACAACGCTGGAGAACTCCTTGTCCAAACGGAAACACAGCTGTAGAACATGTTGACCATACGGACACACATCTGGATAAACCCTTGTTCATTTTGACACACAGCTGGAGAAACACTTGTCCATAATGACACACAGAAAGAACGACTTGTCCGTATTGACACGCAGCTTTATAAAACCTGGTCCTCTTTGATACCAGCTGGATTACCCCTTGTCCACAATGACACAGCCGGGGAACCCCTTGTCCACACCACAGAGAGAAGGATACCCCCTTGTCCACAATGACACACAGCTGGATAAGCTCTTGTCCACACGAACACATAGCTGTTGTGACCCTTGCCTATATTGACACCCACCGAGGCACCTGCTTTCCATACTTACACGCAGCTGGGGAACCCCTTGTCCACATTGAAACACAGTTGGAGAACCCTATTTACACACTAATGCGCAGCTGGAGAATCCTTTGTCCATACTGACACACAGCTGGAGAACACATTGCCCATAATGACACACAGCTGGAGAACCACTTTCCACACATGCACACAGCTGGGGAACGCCTTGTCCATACTGACAGACAGCTGGAGAATCCCATGTCCATTCTGACACAGAGCTGGAGAACCCATTCCTCATAATGACACACAGTTGGAGAACCACTTGTCCACACTGACACAGCTGGACAACAACTTTTCCATACTGACACAGCTGGAGAAAATTTTGGCTTCTCGGACACACAGATATTGAACCCTTGTCCATACTGACAGACAGGTGGAAAACACCTTGTCCATACTGACATGCAGCTGGAGAACTCCTTGTCCACATGACACACAGTTGGAGAAGTCCTTGTCCATACTGTCAAATAGCTGGAGAACCTCTCGGCCATACTGACACACAGCAGGAGAGCCCCGTGTCCATACTGACACAAAGGTGGAGGACACCTTGTCAATTCTGACACCCAGCTGGATATCCCCTTGCCGACACTGACACACAGCTGGAGTACTCCTTGTCCATACTGACATGCAGCTGGAGAACCACGTCACCATACTGACACAAAGCTGGAGAACCACTTGTCCATATTGATACAAAGCTGGAGACCAACTTGACTATACTGACACACAGTTGGAGACACCCTGGTCCATTTTGACACACAGCTGGATTACCCCTTGTCCACACTGACACACAGCTGGAGAACACCTTTTCCAGGATGACACAGCTGGAGTATCCCTTGTCCACACCAAAATAGAGCTCGAGAACCCCTTGTCCACAATGACACACAGCTGGAGAAGTCCTTGTCCACACTAACACACAGCTTGGAGAAAACCTTGTCCACACTGAAACACAGTTGGAATATCCCGTTTACACACTGATGCACAGCTGGAGAATCCTTTGTCCATACTGACACACAGCTGGAGAACCCATTGCCCATAATGACACACAGTTGGAGAACCACTTTCCACACATCACACAGCTGGGGAACGCCTCGTCCATACTGACAGACAGCTGGAGAATCCCTTGTCCATTCTGACACAGAGCTGGAGAACCCATTCCCCATAATGACACACTGTTGGAGAACCACTTGTCCACACTGACACAGCTGGACAATAACTTTTCCATAATGACACAGCTGGAGAAAACATTGGCTACTCAGACACTCAGATGGTGAACCCTTGTCCATACTGACACACAGCTGGAGAACACCTTGTACACACTGATACAAAGCTGGAGAACCCCTTGTCTGCAGTGACACTCAGCTGGAGAACCACTTGTCCATTTTGATACAAAGCTGGCGACCACCTTCTCTGTACTGACACACAGCTAGAGAAACCCTTGTCCATACAGGCACACAGCTGGAGAACCCCATGTCCATACTGACATACATCTGGATAAAACCTTGTCCATTTTGACACACAGCTGGAGAAACCCTTGTCCATATTGACACATAACCGGAGAACCCCTTGTCCACACTGACACACAGCTGGAGAACCCCTTGTCCACACTGACACGCAGCTGGAGAACCCCTTGTCCACAATGACACAGCCGGAGTACACATTGTCCATAATGACACAGCCAGAGTACCACTTGTCCACACCGACAAAGAGCTGGAGAACACCTTGTCCACACTGACACACACCTGGACAAGCCCTTTTCCACAAGGACACACAGATGGTGTTACCCTTGCCTATAATGACACCCACTGGGGCACCTCTTTTCCATACTGACACGCAGCTGAGAACCCCTTGTCCATACTGAGACACATCTGGAGACTAAATTGTTCAGACTGACACACAGCTGAAGAACGCCCTGTCCACACTGGCATACAACTGAAGAACCCATTCTCCATATGGACACACAGCTGGAGAACCATATGTCCACACATGCACACAGCTGGAGAACCCCTTGTCCATACTGACAGTCAGCTGGTGAACCCATTATCCATACTGTCACACAGCTTGAGAACCCCTTTTACATACTGACATACAGCTGGAGAACCCCTTGACAACACTGACTTTCAGCTGGAGAACCACTTGTTCATATTGACACACAGCTGGTGAACCACATTTCCATTTTTACACACAGATGGAGAAACCCTTGTCCATATTGACACGCAGTTGGAGAACTACATGTCCACATTGACACAAAGCTTTAGAAACCCTGGTACATTTTGACAGAGCGCTGGAATACCACGTGTCCACACTGACACACTGCTGGAGAACCACTTGTCCACAATGACACAGATGGAGAACCCCTAGTCTGTACTGACACACATCTGGAGAGCCCCTTTGTACATACTGAGACTCATCTGGAGAACCCGTTCTCCAAACTGACACACAGCTGGAGAATCCCTTGTCCATAATGACACACAGCTGGAGAACACCTTTCCTGCACCAATACAAAACTGGAAAAGCTCTTGACAAACTGAAATGCGGATGGAGAAACCCTTGTCAATAATGACACAAGGCTGGAGAACCCCTTGTACACACTGACACACAGCTGGAGAATCCCTTGCCCACACTGACACACAGCTGGAGAACACCTTGTCCACACTGACACACAGCTGGTGTACCCCTTGTCCACACTGACAAACAACTGGAGAACCCATTGTCCATACTGGCACACAGCTGGAGGACTTCTTGTCCATACTGAGACACATCTTGAGACCAAATTGTTCAGACTGACACACAGCTGGAGAACCCCCTGTCCACACTGGCACACAACTGGAGAACCGATTCTTCATACGGACACACAGCTGGAGAACCAAACATCCACACATGCACACAGCTGGGGAACCCCTTGTCCATACTGACAGACAGCTGGTGAACCCATTATCCATACTGTTACACAGCTTGAGAACCCCTTTTACATACTGACATACAGCTGGAGAACCCCTTGACAACACTGACTCTCAGCTGGAGAACCACTTGTTCATATTGACACACAGCTGGTGAACCACATTTCCATTTTTACACACAGATGGAGAAACCCTTGTCCATATTGACATGCAGTTGGAGAACTACATGTCCATATTGACACAAAGCTTTAGAAACCCTGGTTCAATTTGACAGAGCGCTGGAATACCACGTTTCCATACTGACACACTGCTGGAGAACCACTTGTCCACAAAAACACAGATGGAGAAAACCCTAGTCTGTACTGACACACATCTGGAAAGCCCCTTTGTACATACTGTGACACATCTGGAGAACCCGTTCTCCATACTGACACACAGCTGGAGAATCCCTTGTCCATAATGACACACAGCTGGAGAACACCTTTTCTGCACCAGCACAAAACTGGAAAAGCTCTTGATAAACTGAAACGCGGATGGAGAAACCCTTGTCAATAATGACACAAGGCAGGAGAACCCCTTGTACACACTGACACACAGCTAGAGAATCCCTTGCCTACACTGACACACAGCTGGAGAACAACTTGTCCACACTGACACACAGCTGGTGTACCCCTTGTCCACACTGACAAACAACTGGAGAACCCATTGTCCATACTGACACACAGCTGGAGGACCTCTTGTCCATATTGACACACAGCTGGATCACCTTTGTCCATACTGATACACAGCAGGAGAAACATTTGTCCATATTTAAAAACAGATGGTGAACATCTTGTCCATGTTGACAAATATCTGAGAAACCCTTGTCCATACAGATAAACATCTGGAGAATCTGTGGTCCATATGGTCACACAGCTGGAGAAACCCTTGACCATATTGACGCACAGCTCTAGAACCCCTTGTCCATACTGACACTCAGCTGGTGAACCCCTTGTCTATCTTAACACACAGCTGGAGGACCCCTTGTCCATACTGTCACACAGCTGGAAAACCCATTGTCCATATTGTCACACAGCTGCAGAACTCATTGTCAGCACTGACACACAGCTGGAGAACCACTTGTCTACATTGAAAAAACAGCTGGAGAAGCCCGTGTACACACTAACGCGCAGCTGGAGAATCCCTTGTCCATTTTGACACTGAGCTGGAGAGCCCATTGCCCACAATGACACATAGATGGAGAACCACTTGTCCACACTTTCAAACAGCTGGAGAACCCATTGTCCATACTGATATTCAGCTGGTCAACCGTTTGTCTGCACTGACAAACATCTGTAGAACCTGTCCATGTTCATGCTGACACAAAGGTGGAGAACTACTTGCACATACTGACTCCCAGCTGGAAATCCCCTTGTCGACACTGACACACAGCTGGAGTACATCTTGTCCATGATGACATGCAGCTGGAGAACCTTGCCTCCATACTGACACAAAGCTGGAGATCCACTTGTCCACACGGACACAGAGCTGGAGAACACCTTGTCCACACTGATACAAAGCTGGAGAATGCCTTGCCCACAGTGACACTCAGCTGGAGAACCACTTGTCCATATTGACACACAGCTGGAGTACCCCTTGTCCACACTGACACACAGCTGGAGAATCCCTTGACCACAATGATACAGCTGGAGTACCCCTTGTCCATAATGACACAGCCGGAGTACCCCTCGTCCACACCAACAAAGAACTGGAGAACCCCTTGTCCACACCATCACACAGCTTGAGAACCCCATTTCCATACTGACACACAGCTGGATGACAACTTGTCCCTTTTTACACACAGCTGGAGAAACCCGTATCAATATTTACACACAGTTGGAGAACTATATGTCTATATTGACATACAGCCTTACAAACCCTGGTCCATTTTGACACCGAGCTGGAATACTACTTGTCCACACTGACACACTGCTGAAGAACCACTTGTCCACAAAGACACAGATGGAGAACCCCTTGTCCGTACTGACACACAGATGGAGAGCCCCTTTTTACATACTGACACATGTGAGTGAACAATTGTGTGTGACAGTGAGTGACTAATTGTGTGTGAGAGTGGGAGTATGAGCGTGCATGTGAGAGAGTTAGTGAGAAAGTGTATATGAGAGTAAGTGCGTGAGAGAGATTGGGTGAATGAGTGTGTGTTTGAGAGAGAAAGCGAGCGTGTGTGTGTGAGTGAGCGTGTGTGTTTGAGCGAGCATGTGTGTGTGTGAGTGAGTGAGCGTGTGTGTGTGAGCGAGCATGTGTGTGTGTGAGTGAGTGAGCGTGTGTGTGAGCGAGCATGTGTGTGAGTGAGTGAGTGAGCGTGTGTGTTTGAGCGAGCCAGCGGGCGTGTGTAATAGGTGCATCGGTTGTAATCTTCGAAATTCATTTGATTCTGGAAAGGTCCAGTGAAAGAAAGGAGAGACAGAAAGCAGGAGAACAGAGGGCAGTTAGTCTAACATCTGTCATTGGGAAAATGCTCAAATCCAATATGAAAGAGGTAGTAGCAGGACATTGAGAAAATTAGAACACAATGAGACAGAGTTAACATAGTTTTCTGAAAGGCAACTAGTGTTTGACAAATTTATTAGAGTTTTTTGAGGAAATCACAAGCAGGGTGGATAAAGGGGAACCAGTAGATGCAGCGTATTTGCATTTTCAAATGTTTGATAAGGTGTCACATAAAATGCTGCTGCACAAGGTAAGAGCCCATGGTGTGGAGAGTTATATATATCATGGATAGAGGATTGACTAACTGACAAGAAATAAGAGAGTCGGGATAAATTGTTCTTTCTCATGTTGGTAAACTGTAACTAATGGTGTGCCACAGAGATCAGTGCTGTGGCTTCAACTATTTACAATGGGAGCCACATTTTCAGATGATAACAGGTAGGTAGGAAAGCAAGTTGTGAGGAGGTTACATATGAGTGTGCAAAGGGATATAGCTAAGTTATGTGAGTTAGCAAAATTTGACAGATGCTGAATAATTTGGGAAACTGTGAGGTGGCCCATTTTGTTGACAGGAATCAAAACTCTGAATATTATTAAATTGGTGAGAGACTGCAGAATGCTGTGGTGCAAAGGGATATGGGTGTTATTGTACATTAATCACATACAATATGCATGCAGGTAGAGCAAGTAATTAGGAAAAGAAATGGACTGTTGGCCTGTATTGGAAATGGGATGGATGGTGTCAAGAAGTAGGGAAGCCTTGCTTCAACTGCACAGCGAATTGGTGAGACAGCACCTCGTGTACTGTGTTGTCCTAGTCTGCTTACTTAAGGGGGTGGAGGGGACGGAGGTATAGTTGCATTGGAAACAGTTCAGAGAAAGTTCACAAGCCTTATTGTTGGGGTGAAAGATTGTCTTATGGGGAAAGGTTGAGCAGTTTGTACCTTTAATCATAGTAGTTTAGAAAAATGAGAAATGATCTTATTGAAAGTTATAAGACTCTGAAGGGGCTCAGCAAGATTGATGCTGAGAGCATGGTTCCCCCTGTGGAGGAAACTAGAACCAGGAGGCACAGTTTAGAAATAATGGGTCGCCCATTTAAGACTGAGATGAGGAGGAATTTCTTCTCTTAGCGGTTCATTAATCTTTTAAAATTCTCTTTCACAGAGTGCAGTGGAGGATGGGTCAATGAATATATTCAAGGCTGAGTTTGATTTTTGATTGACAAGGGAGCCATGGGTTATGAGAGATAATGAAACTTAATTGAGGCCATAATCAGATCAGCCATGATCTTATTGAATGGTGGAGTTTGCTTGATGGGCCAAATGTCCTAACTCTGTTCCTATTTTTTCTGATTTCTTACCATTAAGTTACTTTCGCAACTCCTCAAAAATAATGAAGCAATCCATAGCTGCATGAAGGAATATAATTCAAGCTTGAGCTGATAAGTAACAAGAAGCATTCATACCACACAAGTTCCACCTTCAAGAGGAGAGAATCTACCCAACTCCCCTTGACACAGAACAGCAAAGCTTTTGTTGAATCATCAGGCATCGACATCCTGAGTCTAACCATTAACCAGAAACTTGGACAGCCACCATTTACTCCCAGTCAGAGGCTAGTTGTTCAGAGGTGAGTAAATCACCCCCTGACTCCCCTGAGTCTTTCCACCATCTACAAAGTCCAAGTCAGGAGTGTGGTGAAATATCTCCACTTGCCTGGGTGAGTGGAGCCTCAAAAGCATTCAGGAAACTCAGTGCCATCCAGGATAGCACAAGCCACTTGATCTGCACCAAATCCATCAACTTAAATCTTGACTCTCTCCACCACCAGAGCAACATGGCAGCAGTGAGCGTCACCTACAATATGAAGTGCAGCAACCCACCAAGCCACCTCCAGCAGCACCTTCCAAACCTGTGAACTCTACCACCTAAAAGAACAAGGGCAGGAGAATGTGAGAACAGCACCACCTGAAAGTTCTCCTCTGAGTCACAGACAATTCTGCCTTGGAAATATATTGGCGATCCTTCACTGTCACTGGTTCAAATGTCTGGAACTCCCTCTCTAACAGCGCTCTGTTGGGTGTATCGACAGTACAATGACTGCAGATGTTCAAGAATGCAGCTCACCATCACCTACTCAAGGGCAATTAAGGATGGGCAAGAAATGGAAGACCAACTTCCTGTGACATCCCTTTCACGTTAAATATCCCACAGAATTCAGGCCCAATCTTCTGTTTATTCCCCATTCTTTAGTTTTCCTTTTTATCCACACAATAATAGAATAATCTTTTATGAAGGATTGTCCATTTGTTCCCAAAGTGGTCAATAGGAGTGCATTATGCTTTCTAGCTGCCTTGTGTATGAAGAAATCTATCCAAATTCACCCAAATTCTTCAAATTAGCCGAAATTTTGCATTCTGGTTACTTTGTTGAAATAATTGATAAAACTTTATTTGATCAGAATATGAAGACTTGCAGCTATTCCTCACTTAATCTGTTCACTTCTGCTGGAACGAGCCCCAAATTTCAAATCTCTCTCTGATAGTAGTAACTCCACATTACTGTTCATAGCCGAATGAATCTGCTGACAGTCTTTCCATTGCTTTTACTTGCTTCTGATAATGGATTGCATAAACATGACACAATGGACAAATGTTCTGCTCCTGTGCTCTGTGTGGAACGTGACTACCCCAGGGAACCATCAGCAAGTTGAACTCATTCAGTCTCTACTTGGTCATCCATTAATTTTATTGGATGGATTTCTGATCCATTTTGGTTACAGAGTGACAGTTTGTAGTTTGAATTTTCCTTTACTTAAACTTTGAGAATCTGGAATCATTGTCTTTTATTCCTGTCACAATCTCCACCTCATCGCCACTTCATTTCATCTCCAACTTTGGCCACTATCTGTGGCTGACCCTGACTGTTCACAACTTATCCCCTCCTATTTACTCTCAAACTGAGGGTTTATCACTTCCATTACAAATAAAACAAGCTTCCAATTAAATAAAATGTCTGCTCTCCTGATTCAGCTTACTGACTGCTGAACCCCTCATCTGTGCATTTGTCATCTTTTAGACTCACTCATTTAAATGATTATCTGGATGGTCTCATCTGCTCTTCCCGACATACATTTTAGCACATCCAAAACTCTGATCCTGTATATCCTGTCCCAGTTTCCCAGGCCATGCTGAGCTTTCACTTGTGTACTCTTTCACCCAGTGGCTCCTGGTCCTTTAATGTCTACAATTTAAAATTTCCATTTTTCTATTTAAATTCCTTCATGACCTGGCAACCACTCCACATCACCCACCCCAACCCCCACCACACTCCCCAAACCAACTTTTCTGCAGCCCTATAATAGTCCTTTGACTCTGGGCTCTTGTACTCCCCTCACTGCAGCAGTGGTATCAGAGCATCCAGTTGCTGAAGGCCCACATAGCATTGATTTGAAAGTTAGACAAATCGGCCCTCATATCCTCTGTAAGGTTTAGCACTTTCATTTAGTTTTTGCTCTCCTGAGTAATATCTGCTGAAAACTGCTCTAACTACATAAATGCTGTGATTACAAGAGCAGGCCAGAGGCTGGATATTCTGTAACTAGTGGTGAATCTCTTGACTTCCCAAAGCCTCTCTACGGTGCTGCCCAGTGAATGATGGAATATTCTCTAGTTGTCTGGAAGCTTTCAGCAACAACACTGAAGAAAATCTATATTATTCAGGAGAAAGCAAGTCCACTTCATCAGCAGCTTATCCACCAGTTTAAACATCCACTCTCTCCACCACAGGTACACCATGTCTACAGTGTGTGCGATCTGCAAAATACACCACTGCAATACTTCACAGATTCTCTGACTGATATCTTTTGCTTTCTCTTTTGTTTTTTGTTCCCGGGACAATGGCATCACAAGACCAACATCTATTGCCCACTTGTCCATCTCTAGTTTCTCTTGTGAAGGTGATGCTGAAACACCTCTAATGCTGCTGGATTTTGAATAATGAAAGTACCCCCAGAGTGCTGATAGTCAGTTCCAGGATTTTGACAAAGAGATGATAAAGGAATGGTGATCTATTACCAAGTCAGGATGGTATGTGACTTGAATATGCTGATGTACCCCTGTGTCTGCTACCATTATCCTTTGTGGATTTGGGAGATGCTGTCAAAGAACCTGTGGCATATTGCTGCAGTGCATTACATAGATAGTACACACTGCAGCCAGTGTTCACCTGTGTTGGAGGGAGTGAATGATTAAACTGATGGATAGGCTGCTGATAAAATGGATTGTTTTACCAGCCCAGGATACTGCCTGGGCAGAGGCTCTGAGCTATGAGGAAATATTGGATAGGCTGGGGTTGTTTTCGTTGGAGCAGTGAAGGTTGATAGAGGTGTATAAGATTATGAGGGGCATAGATAGGGTGGATAGGAAAGCACTTTTTCCATTAGTGGAGGGGTCAATAACCAAGGAGCATAGATTGAAGGAGGCAAGTTGAGGAGAAAATTTTTCACCCAGAGTATGGTGAAAATCTGAATCTCACTGCCTGAAAGGGTGGTTGAGTCTGAAACAATTGTAACATTTAAGAAGTATTTAGATATTCACTTGCATTGCCATAGCCTCCAGGGCTATGGGCCAAGTGCTGGAAAATGGGATGAGTGTTGTCAGATCTTTGTTGACTGGCATGGACATGATGGGCCAAATGGCTTCCTTCTGTGCTGTAAACGCCCATGAGTCCTGAACAATGTAGACTTTCTTCAGTGTCACTGTTGCAAGCTTCTAGGCAACTGGGGAATATTCCATCTGACACAGGGCAGTGCGTTGACCAGACTTTGGGGAGTCAGAAGATGAGCCACGATCCACAGAATACCCAGCCTCTGGCCTGCTCTCGTAATCACATACTTTATGTAGTTAGAGCATTTTTGACACAGAAGAAATCAGTGAGGGTAATTCCACTGAATTACAAAGGGAGCTGTAAGTGCTCTGATGGGAGAAGGCAATTGGCTGGCACTTGTGTGGTACGAGTATCAGTAAATTGTTGTCTGGGTCTTGCTGCATGCTAGCATTTATTAATTCATTTTCTGAAGTTTGTGAATGGAACTGAGCACTATGCAACCATCAACAAACATCGCCACTTCTGACTTTATGATGAACCACCTTAAGACGGTGATGCCAAGGTCACTGCCATTGAGGAATTGCTGCAGCGATATCCTGGGGCTGAAATGATACGCCAGGGAAAAACATACACACCTGGCAGGATCCTGATACATTGTTAAACCTCAAACACACCTGGCAGGAACCTGATACACTGTTAAACCGCAAACACACCTGGCAGGATCCTGATACACTGTGAAAGCCTGTACACACCTGGCAGGATACTGATACACTGTGAAACCCTGTACACACCTGGCAGGATACTGATACACTGTGAAACCCTGTACACACCTGGCAGGATGCTGATACACTTTGAAACCCCATACACACCTGGCGGGATCCTGATACACTGTGAAACCCTGTACACACCTGGCAGGATACTGATACACTGTGAAAGCCTGTACACACCTGGCAGGATACTGATACACTGTGAAACCCTGTACACATCTGGCAGGATGCTGATACACTTTGAAACCCCATACACACCTGGCAGGATCCTGATACACTGTGAAACCCCGTACACACCTGGCAGGATCCTGATACACTGTGAAACCCCGTACACACCTGGCAGAATCCTGAGACACTGTGAAACCCTGTATACACCTGGCAGAATCCTGATACAGTGTGAAACCCCATAAACACCTGGCAGAATCCTGAGACACTGTGATCCCCGTATATACCTGGCAGGATCCTGATACACTGTGAAACCCCTTACACACCTGGCAGGATCCTGAGACACTGTGAAACCCCGTACACACCTGGCAGGATCCTGAAACAGTGTGAAACCTTGTACGAACCTGGCAGGATCCTGAGACACTGTGAAACCCCGTATACACCTGGCAGTAGCAGGATCCTGGATGCTCTTTTAATCTCTGATAGCCCTCTTTGTTACAGAGGAGGTTGGAACTAATTCTGTTCTTAATGGACACATTTAATGAGTTCTTATGACTAACGGTGTCAGTGATTCCTGAGGCACTAAAGTGAATTGATAAAGCGAGGCCAGCAGTGAAAGGAATTAAATGCCAGAACAGAACACCGAGATTGTGACATCTTCCCAAAGGATCAGACTAAGTTAAGGAAAGAAAACTAGGCACAGGTCATAGCGCCACAGTGGATCTTAACATTGCACAAATAAAGTATTTGGAGCAGGCGGACCTTACTTGTGTGTATTGCTGTGGTTAAAGTTGATCAGTTAATAGGAGTGCACCGTGTCTGCAGTTCACACATAGAGAAACAACATTCTGTGTAAAGTAGGTACAGGAGAATGGCTGGAACTCGCCTGGCAGAGGCAGAGCGTTTGAAACAGTGCCAGTGTGCAGATTGCTCTGTCCTGTCTCAGATCAATTTTACAGCAAGATCATTCTTTAATATTGAGGGGGTATAGCTTGCAATCCAGATTCCTGCACACATTGGATCTGCTTCTGGGCAGAAATCAGCATTTTCAGAATCTTATAATTAAAGTTTCTCGATGGAGAATCTCTTGTTCAGAGCTTTTGGTTGATCCTGAAATAAAATATCAGTAAGTTTTGGGGCTTTGCTCTTTAACTCTGACTGGACACAGAATGGAGCATTTGCCATGTTTTGGTAAACTATAATTTACAAAGTTTTCCCTCTTGAATGGATTATCTGATCTTCATTGGAATTCTGTGAATTTCACAAAAATGCTCATCAACCTGAAATAAAAAAGGCCAATGTCATCCAGTTAAAAGTAACATTCAAATTTTCCAGTAACTTTACATTTATTAAATGCTGCAATTTACTATTCAGGCAATGTTTAAATGTAGGAACAGGGGGCTGTCAATCTGCCTTTTGAACTCATTGCCCTATTTAATTAACGTAGGCCTGATCTGTAACCTAACTCCATCTACCCTGAGCAGATGTCATCCTCGAATCAAAGGACAGCCAATGCTGACCTGCCTTTGATTCAGTTCATTTGTTAACCTGAACTAATGAAAATCTGACCATCTCCTTCCTGAATAATTCAATGAGCCAAAATCCACCCTTTCAGTGTATCTGCTGCTGATTTACAATGATAAATGTAACTGTGGAATGTTAGTACTAATTCCCCCAACAACTGCAGCCATTGTTGCTCAGAAACAGTTTAATTTGGCGGGTACATGGTTAACTACCTCATGTACAGAAACTATCTTTCCCTCAGCTGATTGACAGGCACTGGCTCCTTGGCTCTAGGTCCCAACACAAACTTCAGAAAATCAAAACATTCTGAAGAAGCGTCATACAGACTCAAAATGTTAACGCTATGTTCCTCTCCAAAAATGCTGCAGACTTGCTGAATTCTTTCAGCATTTTCTGTTTTTATTTCAGATTTCCAGCATCCGTAGCATTTTGCTTTTATATCTGGAAATTGATATTTGTTAAAATTTCCAATGTCCCAGATGGAAAGCAACAATTTGTTCCTAACCATTTGTCTGTTTAACTGAACATCTCTGGAACAAGAAGAGTTAAATTAAAACTTCTAACAAAATTTGTTCAGGGTTGAATTGGCCACAAGTTGTGGAACTGGTTGGATTTGATTTCACTAGAAAGGCCCCTCCCTGCTCTGAAGCAAGTGAGGAATGTTTGAATTGAAATCATCTTGAGGATGGGTCGCAGCGTTCACACAGAGGGCGGAGCTCTAACTCTCACTGGCCCTCTATCCAGCTCTTCTTGTCCCCACCCCCACACTCACCCCCACTTAAACCAGCTTATGTTTCACCTCTCTTCTATTTTTCCTTAGTTCTGTTGAAGATTCATTCGGACTCGAAACTTTAACTGTGTTCCTCTCCGCAGATGCTGGCAGACCTGCTGAGTTTTTCCAGCTATTTTTGTTTTTGTTTTGAATTTCCAACATCCGCAGTTTTTTGCTTTTATCTTTGTGTTCATTCCTCACCATTTCTTTCCAGTTTAGTTGTGGGGTGGTGGGGATCGGACTCTTGCTGTGTGTCCATTTTTTTCTGTTTGTTCGCCGTGTTTGGGACCAGTTGCAATTCATTGAAAAATGTTTAAAGGCCAGGGAGCAGCACAGATCCAACACAAAGCATAGACCAGTGAAGGGTTAAGTCTGGCTGGAGGCCCTGGTGCTGCCCAGGTGACACGCACTCAGCTTCAACAAGAACAACTTGCATTCCTGTGGTCCATATCATGTATTAAAACATCCCAGGATCCTTCACAGTCGTATAAACAGACAAGTTTAACACCGATTCACATGGAGAAATTTAGGACAGGTGGGTAAAAGCTTGCTTAAAGAAGTAGATTTTAAAGATTATCTTTAAGAATGAAGAGCTGGTTGGATCAGGCTCTGAGCCTTACAGCACAAATTCCAGAGCTAAGGCCGAGGCAACTGAAGGCATAGTTGCCAATGGAGGCGGAAAGGAAATCAGGGATATAGAAGAATGCAGAATTGGAGGAGTGCAGTGATCTTGGAGCACAATGAGGTTACTTAGAGATAAGCTAAACCATTGAAAGAATTAAACACAAGAATGAGAACTTTAAAATTGAGACATTTCAAGAACAGGACCAGTCAGTGAGGACATGGGTGAAGGCTGAACAAATAGATGGACTGTAAGTGATCCGGTCACATGATAGGAACGACAATGGAGATATAATATCCTGTCCGTTCAACAGCACTTCATTCAACAGTTTAAATGATTAATGTGTTCACCTTTTGAGGTGGAACTGCTCTCACCATATTGAAACATCACACACTGACCTTTAAGCATCTAAGTCCAAACATGGACAGCTTCATACAGTTTCAGATAGAAAGGTAAAAATACATTTTTAGAATTGTCTCCCTTATGGAACTGGTCATGAAACAGTACTTATCGATTTGTTTGTAACTAACTTTGTTCACAGTTGACTGAGTTGTTAAATCGGTTCAATTCTACATATTTTTTAAAAAGCAGCTTCCAGTCAGAGGGTGAAGCTCTGACACAAATCTCAAATTACAGTGATCAACTCCAATTACCAAACTGTGATTTGCTGAAAGAAAATCAGGAACAACCCCGGAATTGGTCGTAACAAGTTTACAAGGACGGAACTGGAGGATCCAGGCATTAACAGAGAATCTGCAGGTCAAGGTAAGGTTAATATTGTTTCCAAGCCTTTATTCTATTTCTTTCTTTAATCTTCCTTTGAAAGCCTATTTCCCGTGATGAGATTATGTTGCACAAGTTGTTGTAGCCATTGCTTTTCCTTGTGATTATGACATTCGCTAAGTGTGTGCTCAGACAGTGACTAAAGATGATCTGAGGATCCTAGAATCAGCTTGCTCCTGTTCTACATTTTCTTACATTTTTTTTAGAGGAATGGAGTGAGACGAATCAGACTCTGAATGTTTCCCTGTCTTAGACAGCTCTGATGGGGATGAACCCTGGGCTCCTCTTCCACTCTCTGGATGTTTACCATAACACATACTGCATCTTTTAGTGAATTTTTCAAAGTTATAGTGGACCAAGTTCAGGAACTCTGGCAGTCTGGACGCACAGAATTTAGCCGTGTGTATTTTCCCCGCTCCACTCAATGCTCAGCATTTCAAGCCCTGAAAGTGGTCTCGAGAGTTTGACTAAAACTCAGAAAAGAAGTAATCAGTAGGACTTTTGACAATGCTCCAGATGGGAATTATTTCAATATTTTGTCTATTTTACTGAAAATCATGAACAGGGAATGATAAAAAAAAACATTTGAACATTTTGTTTACAGCTAAACTGGGCGGGTGAGGACTTGTCCAACCTGTTCAGTTTGTTTTTCTTTACTAGAAACACCGCCCTAAATAAAGATATCTTCAGCTAAAGTCAATCTCACCAGTGGTGGAAACTGAGGCAGAAGAATGACAAACAGGGATAGGCTGAAATGATCAGAATGTGATTTACCCTGAGATAACCAGGAATTGGCTGCAGTGAATTGACAAAGACAGAATGTGCAGAGTTACAGAAAAGTCATTGGGATCGAAGCAAAGTGAATATCGTTCCTGAACCTGATTGTGAGTCTCTCTGTTCATTCTTTCCTCTTTCCGTTTAAAGCTGTCTTCTCCCAGGATGATTATGTGCTCAGGCCTCCTGTGCCAAATCCATCCCTTTGCAGCGATGGTCATTGTCTAACTGCATGCTCGGACAGTGACTGAGAAATGGTCTGTTCAATGCAGAGGCCTCCGGCTCAACCTGCCCCTATTCGCTACCATCCCTCTCATTCTTAAAAGGGATAGTAGAAGATTAACCAGGGACATAGAGTGCAGAGATTCCGCCAGTCAGAGATGTTAAGGCAGATAGTGATGTGACTGGAAGTAGTTTCATGTGGCTCAATATGAGACAATGCACGAGAATTTAAAATATACAGATTGGAAATACAGGGTTAGTGGAGAATTACTGGGAGATGGTCAAACTGAGTTTGACTCTCGATGCAGAAATCATTAAACATTAGATTCAAATTCTAAAATAATTCTCAAAGGTCCACTGCAGTTATGTTAAATGGAACTCGGTGTGTTTAGCTTTGGATGTCTATCCCAGGAAGAAGATAGGGGCTCTGGAAGGAGCCCATTTGTAATTGTTTAGGTTAATACCTGAGATGAAGGGACTGACCTATGATCATAGATTCGGTCAATTTAATTATATTTCCAGGGATAGATCGGTGTTTAATTTATTATTTCCCCCTTGTTCTGATTTACCTGCACTGATAATTCCTTGTCTGTAATATTCTGTCAATTCCCTTCATGTTAAACATGAGCAGGTAAAGATTGTTAACCCTGTTTGGACAAACCAGAAAATAATGGATGGAATATTAAAATGATAACAGTTAAAAACTGATAAAAGAAAAAATGCAGTTTGTGTTGTAAAGTGTTGTGCAGTTGTGGAGCTCTTACCCACTCAGTGATACATGATAGATTAATTGCGGTATCACAAAGTGGAAGTTGTTGGATCTAACAGTACATTGCAATGGGTTGGTGGGAAACAGTTCAAAAAAGACCGTTGCATCTTTTATGCAAAATTGGATAAACAATTGCAGATACAGATCCATGGTGGAATATCTGACAGTGAGATTAGTTGAAATTTGTTCTCACAAAGAGCCCTTCTGGTTGAATTCTGTGCTCTAAACATCCATGCTAGTAAAGACTATCCAGAGCACTGCAGTAATGGTCCTGCAATGGCACAGGAGCTATTGCCCAATGCCAGTCTGTCATTTTCTTCACATTGAAATCAGTGAATGGAAAACCAGGGATTGAGAGATGCAGCCGGCATCAGGGACACCGAAGTGGAAAAATCTCAAGCAAAAATGTTGGCCAGGACAGTAAAATGTCAGAATCATTCCAGTCTGTTCATATATTCCAGGGAAAGCTTCTTGATATCAAATTTAGTTAAAATACAAACAAAATACTCTGGATGCTGGAAATCTGAAATAGAACCAGAAAATGCTGGAAAAACACAGCAGGTCTGGCAGCATCTGTAGAGCGAGAAACAGAGTTAACGTTTTGAGTCCATATGACTCTCCTTCAGAGCTGAAGAGAGGTAGAAACATGATGGAGTTTATGTTGGTGAAGAAGGGGGAGAACAGGTGGAGCAAAATAGAAAGTCAGGGATAAGTGGGAGCTCAGGAGAGATTGACAAAGATGTCATGGCCCCATCACAATGGTAGTGTTAAAGACTAAATAAGGTGCTAATAATGGTACAAAGGTAAGATAGCAGAATGTGTTAACAGCAGAGCAAGGATCAATGCTCTGTGAAAGCAAACAATAAGAACAAGTTACAGATCTTTCAGCTAAGAAGATTTAAACTATGATGGAGCAAAGCAACTCTGAATCGCATAACAATAATCTCCATTGTCTTTTAACGGTTGCCTCCTGTGATGAAATTAGGTCCAACATTCCCAACCTCGTTCTTGTATTAACTTGGATAGAGTTTCCTGATAGATACCCTAACCTCTCTGTAACACGGTGGGACATCAGCAGTATCCCTCGAGAAACAACAAAAACTATTTTACAACCATGAGTAGCAGTGCAATTGGAGGAAGGTGCTCAAAAAACCAAAGAATGAGATTATTGTGAATGATCACAGCAAAATAATGGCCTTTAGTGAAATTGGACTGAGGAGCGTGAAAACCTTACTTTCTCTTTAATGAGGCCGTTCATTATTTTCTCTTCTCGATCTGCCCCAGTAATGCTGTGGCCCTTATCTCTAAATCATACGTTGGTCTGCCTCGCTAATCCGCTGGCAACTTTCCCTCCTTTGAGTGTCTCACCTTATTCTGCCGCTCACACCTCTTATTTAAAACCCCATTTCTCAGCCACCCCACAAAAGCCATGTCAGGTTTCCCAGAAATAACTTCACTGTTTTTTCCCATCAATGTCTACATCAAGCAATTCTCAACCTGGGTGATTTCCATCTCTATCTCAAATCACACTCTTGTCTTCTCTGAGTTCACTTGCTCATTGCCTCCATAAATCTCACCCTCCATATAAACTGCCCATACCAATATTGAGGACAGCCCTATAAACCTCATCGCCTCATGTGACCTCGCTGTTCCTATCATGTAATCTCTGATCACTTGCCAATGTCACTTTCAAAGTATTTCCCTATTCTTCCTACCATTACCATTTCATTCTGTGTCTGTACACCAAACAGGTACTCTCTCCTAACTCACCTAAAATTGCATTTTAAATTTCCCAATGGTCTAGCCTTTGGCCCTCCCATTCATCATAACATTTTCACAGCCATTGATCTGGTCCATTTTTGATGCCATTGTCCCTATTAAAACCATTATTCTTTCTCAGCATGGTCCATTTCTGTGTTACGTTAGTTTCCATTCTCTTCAGTCCCAGGAACACTGAATTGAAAGTCTAGGCTGCCTAACTGCCTCAACTATCTATTGCCACATCTGATTGGACTATATATAGGACTTTTAGGTCCTCATCTCCTTTTCCAAAACTGCTTCTCTTCACCATCAAAAACCATGTTCTTTACTCAACATCCTGTGCCTTCTCCACACTCGCCTCCAGTGATAAGTGCGATGTACCCATGGATTTATTGTCCTCAGTATGAGAACCATCCATTCAGCCACCTCTGTTACACTCCCTTCCCCTAGCCCAACTGGCAACATTTCCTTTCATGTTCCCTGTTGACCCAGCCCTGATCCAGCCCTAGAATCTATCCCATCTCCCTTCTTGCTGTCTCTGAGCTCAACTTGTCTACGAGACTAATCTTCTACTCCTTTGACACCATTTCCACCAAACTGATGATCACCAATTTCCTTTCCTGACTCTATTCTTCCCAATTTTTTCCTGTCAGTTATTGTCTTTCTCACACTTCAAATATTCCGCCATAATTCCTCTCCTCAGGAAATCCATCTTGACCTCTCCTTGCAAACAACCACCCCATCTCCAGTCTACCTTTTCTCTCCAAAGTTCTTTAACATGTTTTTGCCACCCAAATCCATTGTTAATGGTATGTTAATTATATTGTTATGATGCACAGGTGAAGGGTGTGTTTACTTAAGTAGTTTGAGCACATTTAAATGGGGGAGAGCTGGGACACTGGGTGTGAAAGGAGAGTTATGAGACTTAACAAAGTCAATAAGCTTTCTCAGTAAAAAACGTGCTGTGTCTTGGTTTGACCCCACCAACCAGCTTGGATTCTAGAGACATTGGTAGCAGAGAATGGTGGGCCTAAAGGTGAAGATTTGAAACTAAGACTTATTTTCAGACAGAAGGTTGGAATTGGAGTTACTTTGGAGAAGAATGGCTGAAACCAAGTGTAAGGTGTCAGGGTTTGATTTTGCACCATTGTTCTATGAAACTGAACCTCATGACCAGTGAAAGAATGAAGTGATCTCTGGACATGGATTACGTCCTTACCAAAGCAAGAACAAAGTATGACCTTGGCATTTTCACTTCCCACCAGAAGCAGGATCAGGGCAAAGTATTTTGAGATTTAGAAGCTCATCATTTGGACATCGAGGAAGGTTTGGATAGACTCTAAAAAAATTATGACCAAAATGTATATGAATAGTGATCTGTGAAATGCATATGAGGCATGGTCATACTTTGGCAAACTTAGAAGTATGTATAGCTATTCCAAAGAAGAATATGTCATGGAATTTAACAAATTAGGTGCAAAACTGCAGAAATTCAATTTGGAGATCCCTATTTCAGTATTTGCTTTCAAATTGTTGGATTGTGCTAAAGTATCCAGCATGGATAGGCTTCGGAATGGAGTTAGGTTCTCAGAAAGAGATAGACTGTTGGAACAGATTACTGAAGCTTAAAAAAAATTCTGGAGAAACATTCATTTGCTGCCACTTTCATGGCACCCATGGGACATTCAGCAGGAACACAAAAGATGGAGAATTCAATGCTGGCAGCATTTCAAGTCTGTTTATATATGGGGAGCAAACGTCAATATGAAAGAAGAACCACAAACAAAAGGAATGAGGATACAGACCCTTTTGGTAGCTCTATCGGATGACAGGAATTGGGTTAATACAGCTGAAGAATGAACCCTAGGAATAACCAAGGAATAGTAAACAGGTGTTTCAGATGTGACTCGGAATATCATTATGCAATGCATTGTCTGAAATAAAATAACAGGGCTTTAGAATGACACATGACATAGAAGGAGTGGAAGGGGAAGATGACGATACTGATCAATCAGAAGGAATTGAACTGATTACCAGAACGTTTAGTCCGGTGATGGATGTTCCAGTTGTGAACTCATTCAGTTGTGCTGTGTTAGACAGCGGGTGCATGTCCCACAGTATGTGGAGGGAATTGGTTAACCATCCATGTTACCTGGATTCTCTAAACAGTAAAGACTGAGGTAAGGTTAAGGAATATGAAAGTTCTACTTACTTCAGGATCGGGGTCGATAACACATTAAAGTTACTAAAGAGGGTGATGATTCCTTGTAAAATAGCTGGGATAAAACATTTTACAGCACAGATGTAGTTTCCAGTGAAATACCGTTACTGTTTAGTGAGCTGACTATGAAAAAGACTCAAATGAAATTAGACATGGAAGACGATAAGGCAATTATTTTTGATAAATCTGTAGACTTACAGTTTTCGCAGTCAGGACATTATTGAATCTCCTTAACAAGACCTAACATTTCAAATCACCATGTTAAACAAGTGTTGATGACATCAGATGGTAGGTAGGATTTTAAAGGGAAAAGGGCAAATTGTTTTAAAATTACTTTGGCAGTTTGCCCATGCATCTTGTCATAGGTTAAAAATCCTACTAAAGGTTGCAGAGGCAGTGGACGCTGAATATATTAAACTTATAGAGAGATCAGTGAGAAATGCAATGTGTGTAAAAAAAAAAAAAATCGAAGGACACCATCACGGCCTGTAGTGAGTCTCCCATTAGCAAGAGGCTTCAATGAATTTCCAGCAATGGACTTGAAGATACGTAACAAGGAAAAGATCATTTTTCTCTTACACTTCATAGACATGGCAAAACTAGATTCAGTCTGTTCACAGTAATGTATAGTAAAGACAAAAAGGTAATTGTGGACAAGAAATAGGAAAATGGATCGGAACTGGGTTGGAAGCACTGGCTAAATTGCTAACTGAAAATATGAGCACTGCAGTCATGAACAAGCAGCAGAAAGGCCCTTTGGTAATGGGGTTGGTGAAAAAAGACTTGCATTTAATTGATGAGATGCTTCACTAAATCTTAGCTGACCAACCAAGCTATAAACTGACTTCTGCTCTGGCATGGGCAGTCCCCGTGAAGAATTCACTTTAAATGTTTGGGGGTTACTGTCCCTATCAATTAGTTCATGGGAGAAATTCCAAAATAGCTTTGGTGATGTGGGATCATCCCCCAGCCTTGGAAGGCACTTCAGTTAGTTAATTTTATCCTGAGCACTTGAATGCTCTACATGCAGGGAGAAGGTGATTTATCAAGGCTCAGGTTTCAGAGAAAATTCAGCAAGCCTTACAGCACCGCATAAGGTGATCAGAAATAAATTTAATTTCAGGCGACATGGTATATTACAAAAGGGCAGAAAGAGCGGAATGACCCAGATAAGGTTAAAGGCAGTGATGGAAAATCAGTCGTTTTATAACATGGCAAATCAAACTGTTAGAGTACATTCTTTGAGGCTAATTAGCACTGATTATAACTGTACAGAATCTAAACAATAGAAAGCATTAGGAAGCGATGAGACACCATGCACTTCACATACACCATGCACTTCACATACACCATACACTTCACATACACCATGCACTTCACATACACCATGCACTTCACATACACCATGCACTTCACATACACCATACACTTCACATATGCTGGACAATTACAAGAGGCAGATTATGGCAGATAGAGGGCTGACTGAATATGGACAAAGGAATACTGAAACACAGAATAAAGCTATTTCTCCCAAAAGACAACTATCCAAAGTTGACTCAAGAATAATAAATATGCCACGAGTGGCCAGTGAATGGAGGGATGCTACCATTAGAGGGAAAGCAGGAAAGGCCACTGGAAAATCCAAATTTCAAAGGGAAGTGTTTTTGAAAAAAGGAAAAACCTAAAAGAAGCTGGTGATACAGAAGCGAAACTGTAAATTAAACAAGTGTGTTTATGGCTTGAATGATGTCTGAAGGGTTTGGTATTTCTTAGTTTGGTCCCTCCTGCAGAAACCGGGTTGTATTCAGCCAAAAGCAGACCGAGCAATGTTCTACTGGCATCTCAAGGAGAAACTGACAGGCATCTTTATGATGCACATTGATGATTTTCTGTGAGGAGGTTTTGCAGAATTTGAGCAACGGGTGACAGATAAAATGAAGAAAGAGTTTAAGATTGGATGTCAGGGGCCTTAAAATATATAGGGTTAGGCATCAAGCAGAGTAAGTTAGGACTGAACTTAAATCAGTGTTATTTAGAAAATGTCAGTCACATTTCAGTAAATCAGGCCAGGTCCCCACATAAAGGGATCCTGCAGCCAAGGAAGAAATATACCAATCAAGAAGCTTTGGACCGGTTGAACTGGTTGTGCACTCAGACTAGATCTATTGCTAGTTATAACGTATTGGAACTGAGTACTATGATGAAACATGCTACAGTTGAGGAAATTTTGAGAGCAAATAAAACATTAATGAAATTAAATTCAGAGAAATGTGTACTCAAGTTCCCAGCCTTGAGTGATCCAGAAAATGTAAAGTTAGTCATTTTTAGCGATGCTTCATATGCCAATCATCTGGGTGGATATTCTAGTAAGCAGGTTTTATCATATTCCTGGTGGAAAGAATAAGACCATAAGACATAGGAGCGGAAATTAGGCCATTCGGCCCATCAAGTCTGCTCTGTCATTCAATCATGGCTGATAATTTTCTCAACCCCATTCTCCCGCCTTCTCCCCGTAACCTTTGATCCTCTTACCAATCAAGAACCTATCTATCTCGCTCTTAAGTACACTCAATGACCTGGCCTCCACAGCCTTCTGTGGCAATGAATTCCATAGATTCACCACTCTCTGGCTAAAGAAGTTTCTCCTCATCTCTGTTCTAAAAGGTCTTTCCTTTACTCTGAGGCTGTGCCCTTTGGTCCTGGTCTCTCCTACTAATGGAAACATCTTCCCCACGTCCACTCTATCCAGGCCTTTCAGTGTTCTGCAAATTTCAATCAGATCCCCCCTCATCCTTCTAAGCTCCAACGAGTATAGACCCAGCATCCTCAAACGTTCCTCATATGTTAAGCCTTTCATTCCTGGGATCATTCTCATGAATCTCCTCTGGGCCCTCTCCAGAGCCAGCACATCCTTCCTGAGATACAGGGCCCAAAATTGCTCACAAACCTTGAACTTGTGTCCCCTCGTGACTGATCCTTCAACTAAGAGGAACAGCTGCCCCCTATCCACCCTGCCCATGCCCCTCATAACCTTGTACACCTCGATCAGGTCGCCCCTCAGTCTTCTCTGCTCCAACGAAAACAACCCAAGTCTATCAAACCTCTCTTCATAACTTAGATGTTTCATCCCAGGCAACATCCTGGTGAATCTGAATTACCTGGAAAAACTCAGCAGGTCTGGTTTTTTTCTTCTCTGCCGATGCTGCCAGACCTGCTGAGTTTTTCCAGGTAATTCTGTTTTTGTTTTGGATTTCCAGCACCCGCAGTTTTTGTTTTTAACTTGGTGAATCTCCTTTGCACCCCCTCCAATGCAATCACATCCTTCCTATAATGTGGCGACTAGAACTGCACACAGTACTCCAGCTGTGGCCTCATCAAGGTTCTATACAACTCCAACATGACCTCCCTACTCTTGCCCCATGTCTCTCACCCGAACTCTCCCTCCCTCTCACACCATCTCTCCCTCCCTCTCACCCCAACTCTCTCACCCCCTCACCCCAACTCCCTCTCCCTCTTGCCCCATCTCTCTCCCCCCTCTTAGTTCTCCCTTTTACACACACATAGTGAAACACACACATTCTCTCATGCACACACTCACACAGATATATTCTTTCTCATACACACACACACACAAACACACACACACACACACACACACACACACACAAACTCTCTAACTCACACACACACACATATATTCTCTCTCACACACACACACTGCACACACAAACAGTCACACTCACACAGGTATTTTTGCTCTCACGTGCACACTCATTCTCTCTCACATACAGCGATTCTCTCTCTAGCTCTCCCTCTCTCACACACATACACACACATTCTCTCTGTCAGACACACACTCACAGGTATATTTTTCTCATACATGCACACAAACACATACATTCTCTATCACACACACACTCACACAGACATATTCTTTCTCATACACACACACACACAGAAAAGCAGTCACACTCACACAGATACATTCTCTCACACAGACACAGATTCTCTCTCTTCCATACAGCGATTCTCTCTCTCGCTCTCTCACACACATACACACACATTCTCTCTGTCTCATCTCTCTGTCAGACACACACGCACAGATATATTTTTCTCATACATGCACACAAACACATACATTCTCTATCACACACACACTCAGATAGATATATTCTTTCTCATACACACACTTTCTCTCTCACACATACTCACAGACATATTCTTTCTCATACACACACACACAGAAAAGCAGTCACACTCACACAGATACATTCTCTCACACAGACACAGATTCTCTCTCTTACATACAGCGATTCTCTCCTTCGCTCTCTCACACACATACACACACATTCTCTCTGTCTCATCTCTGTCAGACACACACGCACAGATATATTTTTCTCATACATGCACACAAACACATACATTCTCTATCACACACACTCATATAGACATATTCTTTCTCATACACACACACACTGAAAAACAGTCACACTCACACAGATACATTCTCTCACACAGACACAGATTCTCTCTCTTACACAGTCACAATCACAAAGATATATCTTCCCTCTCGCACACATACACACATATTCTCTCTCTCTCTCACACACACACACACACACACACACAGATATATTCTCTCTGTGACACACATTTTCTTTCTCTCACACAATCGCACACTCACACATTCTCTCTCACACACACAAATACACACACATTTTCTCTCTGTCACACAAACACGTTCTTTCTCTCTCTCTCATACACATACAAACACACAGACACAGATTTCTGGCCTCACACACAAACATGCACACATTCTTTCTCTCACAAAAACACACCCACACAGATATATTCTTTCTGTGACACACACATTTTCTCTCTCTCACACAAAATCTCACACACACACACATTATCTCTCTCATACACACACACACACAACCTTGCAGAGATATATTCTCTCGTACACGCAGACACACACACACACATACAAACTTGCAGAGATATATTCTCTCGTACACGCAGACACACACACACACATATTCTCTCTCTCACACTCATGCAGGCACACTCACATAGATATATTTTCTCTCTCACACAAACACAGACACACACAGGTATATTCTTCCCCATGCACAATCACACACACATAACTACCCTCACACACAAAGTCACACTCACAGATATATTCTCACACACACACAGATTCTCTCTCTTACCTTCACACTCTCAAAGATATATCTTCTCTCTCGCACACAAACACACACATTCTCTCTCTCACTCACACACACACACATATTCTTTCTCTTCAAACACACAGAAAAGCAGTCACACTCACACAGATACATTCTCACACACACACATGCACACAGATATATTCTCTCTGTGACACACACATTTTCTCTTTCTCTCTCACAATCACACACACACATATTCTCTCTCACACACAAACACAGACACTCACAGATATATTCTTCCCCATGCACAGTCACACACACATACATACCCCACACACACACACACACAGTCACATTCCCAGATATATTCTCTCACACACACACAGATTCTCTCTCTTACAGTCACAATCTCAAAGATATATCTTCCCTCTCGCACACATACACACACATTCTCTCCCTCGCTCACACACACAGACATATTCTCTCTGTGACACACACATTTTCTCTCACTCTCAGAATCACACACACATTCTCTCTCACACACAAACACAGACACACACAGATATATTCTTCACCATGCACAGTCACACACACATACACACCCTCACTTGCACACAAATATATGCTCCCTCACACACACACATTCTCTTCTTATAGACACCAATTCTCTCTCTCTCACACACACAACAGACACCTTCACACACACAGTCACAGATATATTATCCCTCTCACAGATACACTCTCTCTTTCCCTCTTTCACACACACAAACACACTCAGAAACATGCACACTCTCTCAAAGACTCACTCGCACAGATACATTATTTCTTATATACACATGCACACACACACATACGCCTTCAATACACTGTCACACTCACACAGGCATATTCTCCCTTCCGCACACACATAGAGAAACACACACATTCTCTCACGCACACAGATATATTCTTTCTCATACACACACAAACTCTCTCACACACATACTCACACAGATATATTCTATCATATACACACACACACACACATATATTCTCTGTCACATGCACACATTCTCTCTCACATACTCCAATTATCTCTCTCACACACACAGAGGCACACATAAACACCCTCACACACGGACACATACACACATATTCCCTCTCTCACACACACAAACACACATACAATCTTTCTCTCACACACACACACACACATGCCCTCAAACACACAGTCACACTCACACAGGCATATTTTCCATTCCACACACACATAGAGAAACAGACACATATATGCCCTCACACACACAAACATGCACACGTTCTCTCTCTCACACAAACACACCCACACAAATATCTTCTCTCTCACACGCATATACATTCTCTCTCTTACAGACACCAATGCTCTCTCTTTCTGTCTCTCATACACACCATCACACAGACATAGTCAAACTCACCAAGATGCATTCTCCCTCTTGCACGCACACACACACACACATTCTCTCAGAATTTTCTCTCTCACACACGTGGGCACACACACATATTTTCTCTCTCACACACAAACACAGACTTACAAAGATATATTCCTTCTTATACTCTGGCACACACACAGTCACACTCACAGATACATTACACCTCACGCACACATTCTCTTGAAATGAAACAGACAGACACACAGCAGTTAAATTCAATGCTGAGAAATGCAAAGTGATGCATTTTGGACTGTGGAGAAGCCGTATAAACTAAATCGGACCAGGTTAAAATGGGTGCCGAGAGATCTGGGGTTAAGTTTCATTTTTATATCTTAGGTTCAATGTGGGGCTCAGAATCTGTCCATTGAAGCTACTTTTCTCATCCTGAGAAACTGTTAGCAATGGTGTTGGGGAATGTGATAAAAGCTGACGTTCCTGCCTGGTGGAATTGTGAGTTCTCTTTAGACAGACAGAAGATTGTTTGAATGGAGATTCTGGGTTTGGTTGATTGCAGAAACTGTGAATTGTGTCTTGTTGCAGTAGCTGTTCACAGGAAAAGTCCCGAAAGATATGAAATGGTTCCCAATGTCTAAATGACTTTCCAAGTCTTCAGACACATGAAACAGGCAGAGAGATTGGAATGTACAAAACATGCAATGTCAGAGAATCACAGAATTGAAGTTGTGAGGCCCTCTTCTATTTCACAATGTGAATTTTTATATTTTAATCTTTAAAGCTGAGCTAGTGATTCAGAAAGCAGCAGGTTCCAATCCCACACTTTGCTGTTGTGATTTTGAATTCTGAATTTTCTAAAATTGAATCTGGAATGAATAAAGCTCCAAGATAGAATTATTCACATTCTCTCCGTTGCTGCAAAGCCCGTGTGTGTGTCTCAGCTTCTCTGTATTTATTAAGGGTTTAAGATAACAGGATAGAATGCCACAAGTTTTCCAAAGCGCACAAAAAGAGGCAGCATTGTCAGCATTGTAGCTGGAAGCTTCAGATGACAAAGGGATATGAATGTCTTAAGCTAACGGGCAAAATAGAGAAAGATGGGTTAGAACAGATTACTTTATAAATGGTGAGAAGCTGGAAACAGTGGAGGTCCAAAGAGACTTGGGAGTCCCTGTCCATTTGTGTCAGTGTAGATTTATCAGAATGATACCTAGACAGCAAGGGTTAAATTACAAAGAGGTGTAATAACACAAACGAGGGTTGTATTCCCTGGAATTCCGACGGATCAGGGGTGATTTGATCAAAGATTTCAGGAGAATAATGGAATCGGATAGGGTAGATAGAGAGAAAGGCTTCTTGCTGGTTTTGGGGATTCGGACTAGGATCACAATCTAAAATTTTAACATCAGTCTGAATCCTTTTCAAAGATGAAATAAAGAAATCACAGTGATCGGAAAAGGCTCAGAGATAGAGTGAGAGAATATTCGAGTACTGGAGGAGGCTATTTGGCCCATCCAGATGAGCTGGCTCTTTTGAAGAGGAATCCAGTGAGGCCTAACTCATGCCTGATACAGATTCAACATAACCTCCTTGCTCTTGTACTCTATGCCCCTGTTAATAATCGATATTCCCTGGTTATTGACCTCTCTTTGTCTCTCTCTCTCTGGGAATCTGTAAAAAAGAGAATTCAGAAACATCAGTCAGCCATTTTAAGTTTCTTCACAGTGGCCATTTTCTCCCCAAATCTATGTCACATTGGAGCAAGATTTACTCTTGTACACCAAATATCTGGCAATGAAAGCCAATTGCAAAGAGCACTTGTTGCTAAGTCATTTGTTAATGTATAAATGAGGAGACACAAGCTCATACATTTTCTCTCTCTCACATGCACACACACACAGATATATTCATTCTCATACAGACACGCACACACACACACATTCTCTCTCACACGCACACACATTCTCTCTCTTACATACACCAATTCTCTCTCTCTCTCACACACACACATGGTCACAGAAAGATATATTCTACCTTTTGCGCACATACACGTTCTCTATCACACACATACATACACATTCTCTATCAAACACATACACACACATTTTCTCTCGCACACACACAAACATGCGCGTGTGGGCACACACACAGATATACGTTATCTCACACACAAACATGCACACATTCTCTCTCTCACACAAACACATCCACACAGATGTATTCTTTCTCATGCATAGACACACACACACACAGATATATTCTCTCTCTGACACACATGCACATTTTCTCTCGCTCACACAATCACACACACACATTCTGTCTCTCTTCCACGCACACACAAACTCGCACAGATATATTCTTTCTCATACACTGACAAACACACATTCACATATTCTCACAGACACACAGTCACACTCATAATATATTGTCCCTCACACACACACACACACATTGTCTCTCACTCACACACACACACACACACACACACACATATTGTCTCTCACTCTTTCACTCACACACACCCACCCAGCCTCACACACACAGTAACACTCACAGATATATTCTCCATCACACACACATTCTCGTTCTCTCTCTCTCTCACACACACACACACACACATGCTCCCTCTCTCAAACAAACAGATATATTCTTTATCATATACACAGACACACACACACAGTAACACTCAGATATATTCTCCCTCACACACACATTCTCTCTCACACAAACACACACAGATATATTCTTTCTCACACATGCAGACACACACACACACACCGATGGAGGAGGGATTTCCCTCCATTTTGATCAAATGATTCAAAATAAGAATGGAAAGGAATTGGGTTCAAAAAGGGTAACTTCTTTCTGCTGATTGGGGAGTATATGACCAATATTGTGCTCTGACCAATATCCTTCTTTCACTCTCTGTCACTCACTCCCCGTCTCGATTGGTGTTTCTCGCTTTTTCCCACTTGCTCGGCCTGTGACTTCTCTTAGTCTCTCCCCTTCCCTCTCTCTCTGGGAATGTGTAAAATAAGCACAAATCTCACTCAGCCGTTTTAGGTTTGTTTACAGTGGCCATTTTATTTGAGCACAGCACTGACACATTAATGATTTGTCTCCTCACTAAGGTATCATTAGTACTTTAAACATGACAGAGACACAGCAATGCAAACGCCAGTGAGAATTGTATTCCTTGGAATATCGAATGATCAGGGGCAACTTGATCAAAGATTTCCAGAGAATAATGGAAACTGATAGGTAGATAGAGAGAAATGCCCACTGGTTGTGGAGCCTAGGACTAGGATCGTAGGCTAAATATTTACAATAGTCTGAAGCCCTTTCAAGAGTGAAATTAAGAAAGACTTCTTCACACAAGGGGATGTAGAACTTCTGTAAATGGCCCCTCCCTATCTCCTCCTGGCCCACCAGCCTCCGATATCAGTTTTCCTTTAACTCGTGCTCTCTGAGCATCCCCAATTTCAATCGTTTCACCATTGGTGGCCGTGCCTTCTCCTGCCTGGGCTCTAACTCTGGGATTCCTTCCCTAAACCTCTCCATCTTAATACCTCCCTTTCCTCCATTGATAACACCAACCCCTTTTGACCATAACTTTGGGCCTGTGTCTCCAAACTCCGGTGGCTCGGGGTTAAACTTTTCATGATAAATCTCTGGTGAAGCATCTTGGGACAATTCCGTTCCAGGTGCTATATAAAGGCAAGTTGTTGTTGTGTGTGTCTCAGTGTCAGCTTCTGCTTCAGCTTCAACCTCAAATAATCTTTCCTCTTTGCTCCATTGTCGGTTCCAGCACATTCACATCACAAGTTGGAGAAGGAATCTCCTTCCATTTTAAAGTTGGAGAAGGGATCTCCTTCCTCACACACACACAGACACACACACACACACACACACATGCACACACATTCATGCACATACATACCCAGCCTCTCTCACTCACACACACAATCACACACACACACACACACACACACACACACACACATTCATGCACATATATACCCACCCTCTCTCACTCACACACACACACACATGCACACACATACATACCCACCCTCTCTCACTCACACACACACACATATGCACACACATACATACCCACCCTCTCTCATTCACACACACACACACACACACACACATACCCACCCTCTCTCATTCACACACACACACACACACATACCCACGCTCTCTCACTCACACACAAAATCGCACACACACACACACGCACACACACACATACATACATACCCACGCTCTCTCACTCACACACACAATCACACACACACACACATTCATGCACATACATACCCACCTTCTCTCTCACACATACACATGCACACACATACATACCCCCCTCTCTCACTCACACACACACACACACACACACACACACACACATACATACCCACCCTCTCTCACTCACACACACACACACACATACATACATACCCACCCCATCTCACTCCCTCACACACACACATACACACACATACTTACCCACCCTCTCTCACTCACACACACACATGTACCCACCCTCTCTCACTCTCTCACACACACAAATACATACAAACCCACCCTCTCTCACTCACTCACACTCACACACACACACATACACGCACATACATACATACCCACCCTCTCTCACTCACCCACACACACACACACTCACACACCTGCACGCACACACATACATACCCATCCTCTCTCACTCGCTTACACACACACACACACACACACACACATGCACACACATACATACCCACCCTCTCTCATTCACACACACACACACACATGCACACACATACATACCCACCCTCTCTCACTCACACACACACACACACCCACACACATGCACACACATACATACCCACGCTCTCTCACACACACACAATCACACACACACACATTCATGCACATACATACCCACGCTCTCTCACTCACACACACACACACAAACACATGCCCACACATACATACCCACCCTCTCTCACTCACACACACAATCACACACACACACACACACACACACATGCACACACATACATACCCACCCTCTCTCACTCACACACACACACACACACATTCATGCACATACATACCCACCCTCTCTCACTCACACACACACACACAAACACATGCCCACACATACATACTCACCCTCTCTCACTCACACACACAATCACACACACACACACACACACATGCACACACATACATACCCACCCTCTCTCACTCACACACACGCACACACACACACACACATGCACACACATACATACCCACCCTCTCTCTCTCACACACACACACATGCATGCACATACATACCCACCCTCTCATACACACACACACACACACACACACACACACTCATGCACGCACATACATACTCATACATACCCACCCTCTCTCACTCACACACACACACACACACACATACATACCCACCCTCTCTCACTCACACGCACACACACACACACACGCACATTCTGTCACACAAACACACACACACATATATTCTTTCTCATACATAGACACATGCGTGCACACATAGTCACACACACATATTATCTCTCTCCCTCACACACAGTCACTCACACTTTCTCTCCCTCTATCTCACTTACATCCACATTCTCTCTCACACACACACGTGCGCAGATATATTCTCTCATACACGCAGACACACACACACCCTTACACACAGTCACGCTAATTAGATATTTTCACTTTCTCACACGCACACACATCCTCTCACACACTTACACAGATATATTCTTTTTCATACATACCACACACACACGCACGTTCTCTCCCTCTCTCACATACACACTCTCACAGGCATATTATTTCTCATGCACAAATACACACAGTCACACTCACACAGATATATTCTCCCTCACACACACATACAGACACATTCTCTATCATATAGACACTAAATCTCTCTCTCAAACACCCACACACATTCACGCTCAGATGTATTCTCCCTCTCGCACTCACATACACATACATTCTCTCTCTTTCACTCGCACACACACGCTCACTCTCTCTCCTTCTATCTCACTCAGACATATACATTCTCTCACACACACACGTGCACAGCTATATTCCCTCATAACGCAGACACACAGACACCCTCACACACAGTCACACATATGCAGATATATTCTTTTTCACACATAAACACTCACAAACACATGCACATACACACGTGCAGACACACTCACAAAGATATATTCTTTTTCATAGATAGACACAAACACACACAAACACAGTCGCACTCACAAAGATTTCTCTCTCACACACATGCGCGTGCACACACACACGCGCACACCACCAACACACACATACACACACACATAGATTCACTCACATTCGCACAAATATATTCTCCCTCTCTCACACACGCACATACGTTCTCTCTCTCTCTCCCACTCTCACCCACACATACACACAACCAGACGCATTCACACTCACACAGATATATTTTCTCTTTCACTCTCATGCACACACATTCTCTCTCTTTCACACACATGTGGGCACACTCACATATATATTTTCTCTCACACACACAGACACACAATCACACAGCCATATTTTCTTATACACACAGACACACACACACACACACACACACATACATCCCCACACAGTGGCACTCACACAGATATATTCTCTTTTACACACACAAAGGCAGATATACTCTTTCTCATGCACACACATTCTCTCTCTCTCTCTCTCACACACTCACACAGATATATTCTTTCTCATACACACACACAGTCACACTCACACAGATATATTCTCTCATGTGCACACACTCTCTTTTACGGACACAGGTTCTCTCTCTCTTTCATACACACACACACACACACACACACACACACAGACAATCACTTTCACAGATATATTCTCCCTCACACACACACATGCACACACAATCACATTCACAGATATATTCTCCCTCACACACACATGTACACATTCTCTCTCTCTCAGACATACACACCCAATAGCACAGATATATTCTTTCTCATACACGCACACACACAGGCACGCAAACATACCCTCACACACACTCACACAAGCATATTATTTTTCATACACACACACACACTATCACTCTCACACAGATATATTCCCTCTCACATACACACATTCTCTCTCTCTTACAGACACTAACCCTCTCTCTTTCTCTCTCTCTCATACACAGTCAAACCCACCAAGATATATTCTCCCTCTCACACACATTCTCTCCCTCTCTCACAGAAGTGCACAAATATATTCTCTCATACTCGCAGACACGCACACTCACAGTCACACTCACATATTCTCTTTCACACACAGACACACTATTCTCTCTCTCACACACACGCTCACTCACACACACAACCACGCACACACAACCATGCAGACAAATATATTCTCTCTTACATGGACACACTTTCTCTCTTTTACGGACACCGATTATCTCTCCCTCTCTCTCATATACACACACGATCACTATCACAGATATATTCTCCCTCACACACACACAGGCACACATTCTCTCTCTCTCAGACACATACCACCCAGTGGCACAGATATATTCTTTCTCATAAACTCACACACGTTCTCTCTCTTACAGGCAACAACCCCCTCTCTTTCTCATACACACAGTCACACAAACAGTCAAACTCACCAAGATATATTCTCCCTATCACGCAGCAAGGCTCTGTTGGTATCAGGAACCATTGGAACAGAATCCGAGTGAGTACAACTAGAGCACTGGGCATGCAGGCAGTTCATGTCATTGCATCACAGTCTGAGGCCTGGGATATGGACAGATGTCATCGCCAGTCCCTCGAAATAAGGATGACATGGGCCAGGCTTGATGATTTGTGTGCCCTCAGGTGATGCAGCAGGTCAAGCCTGGACTTTGGACAGAGATGACATGGGGAAGTTGCTCTGAGGAAGGGGGCTGCACAAGCCAGGTTCTGCTGTCTGCTGCTTGTGTCGCTTCACCAGAGCAGAGTTTATGTGGTCAGTTTATGAGTGTGTTGCAACTTGTTGGATTAAGAGCCATCACATGGCCCAGTTTGCAGCAAGTTCCTCTGAGGCATCCATGTGAATTCTCCCCTTTCCAATGAAGCCTTCAGAGTTTTCTTAAAATAGTTTCTCTATCCATCCATAAGCTGTGAAAATAGGATCTGCTTCCGAAGCTGATTATTTGGCATGTGGATGCAGTGTCCAGACCAGTGGAGCTGAATTCACATGATCCTGTTTGCAATCGTGGATGAATGAACATCAGTGAAGATGTTGGGGGTTTGTTCTCCTGTCTTCAACTTGACTTTCAGTGTCCTGTAAAGTCACACTTGGTGGAAATTCTCCAGCACCTGGAGATGTCTTTCATATGCGACCAAGTCTCACTGCCGTATAGAAGAGTGGTGACAGCAACAGCATTGTAGACTAAAACCTCTTGTTTTCAATTGTTGAAAACCGGGTTGTGCAATTTTTGGAAGGTTGCCCTGGCACAGCTGAATCTGTGCTAGATCTCCTGTTCGTTGGTGACATTTTGAAAAAGGTAACTGGCAAGAAATGGAAGGTGTTCAAAAATGTTCTAAAATCTCGTCATCAGAAGCTAAAATTGGAGGAGTAGGTTCTTGTCTGGGGGAGGGCTGGTGGAGTATTTTGGTCTTACTGAGTTGACCGAGAGGCCAAATTGTTTTGTATGTGGAGGCGAAGAGGTTGAGGTTGACCTGAATGCCACTTGCATTATGGGCCACAACTGAGCAATCGTTGGAATATTGTGGGTTGTGGATGTACTGGAGGATCACCAAGACCTTGGTCTTCACTCTCAGCTTTTTGAAGTTGAACAGCTTCCTATCAGGTTGAAACTCAGTCATGACCCCTTGTGCAAGTTGGTCCAGAAGGAGTTTCATGGCCAGGTTGAGGAAGATAGTAAAGAGAGTTGGCACAATCACTCAGCCTTGCTTGACGCCCACCTGGATATGAAAGGCTTGGTCTCTAATCCATTGCAAAGGACCGTTGTCTTAGCTTCATGTAGGGATCACGGGATAGTACACTATAGGACTTTGCAAATGGCTTCACTGTCGATGGAGTCAAAGACCTTTGACAGATTAATAACGGCCATTTAGAAGCTTTTTGCTTTGTTTCATATCGTTTTCTGAGATTTATCGAGTGATAACATCATGTCCATGATTCTACTGGATGGCATTAAACATCATTGAGCCTCTGGCGCTATGCCTGCACTGAAGGGTAAGAGGCGGTTCAGGATCATTCATGTGAGAATCTTCACCTTAGTGGACAGAGGACCAAGCGAAACAATGATGGCATTGTGGAAGTTGGGAGATAGTAACTCTTCTTTCAAGATTTTTGTAAAATGGCTGAGAGCTTGTTTAAGAGTTCACGACTAGGTAGACATGGAGTGAAACTGGGTGTGGGTCCCCATCAAATGCTCCTCCTCAGCACTGGGTTGGGACTTGAAGAGGGATGGTCTGGAGTGAGGGACTGAATGTGGTTCCTTTGTTCTGAGCCCACCAATGAGAATCTTCCCTGTTCCAGAACATCAGTTCTTAGCACCTGGATGTCTCTACTCGCATCCTCTCAACCAGTGATGATGCCATTTTGGATCACTCTTCACGCTCACATTCATTCCCTTCTAATCCCCTGCTTTTCCTGATCCTGGAAAGAATATCTTTCCCACACGTCACCACAACACCCTTCCAGATTCTCAACTGTTGTGTCTTCTGCTCTCCCTTTGTCACAATACTTCTGACCCCCAATTGACCTGCTGAGCCGCACTCTCAAGCTCCACCTTCCATTTCCTAGTCTAGAATAAAACCCCTACAGTTCCGTATGGCCCAGTCTCTGCTCCGTTAAGCCCAAATGCTGCTTACTGGGAAGCTTATGATGGGAATAGGTTCAGCCATTAATCACCATTTCTGGCCATTGCTGGTCTTTATAAACTGTTTATTGCTCCAGCAGCATCTCCCAGTCCCAGACTAACGCTAATTTTTCATCTCAGCTCCTAGGTGTCTTCTGGAGTACTTCATTGTCAGGCTTCCCTGCCTCATTTAAAACAACATGTATGAGGAGCTGTGGCACTCCTTCATCACGGAGATTGCTTTGCTGTCTTTGAACACATTTCTTCATTCCCTTTTCTCACAAAGCCAAACTTTTCAACAACCACACCCCCGCCTCCCGTTCCCCCATCGCTCAAGCATCATTAGCGTGTTTAACTCCTATCTCCCATGAAGCCCCTCTTTGATTCTCAGTGGTGGGCTCAGAACAAAGGAACCACATTCGGTCCCTCACACCAGACCATCCTTCTCCAAGTCAAACTCGCAGACACTTCCTCCTACCTCTCCCTGGACCATGACCCCACCACTGAACATCAAGCCATTGTTTCCAGGACTGTCACTGACCTCATCTCCTCTGGGGATCTTCCTCCCACAGCTTCCAACCTGACAGTCGCCCAACCTCAGACGGCCCGCTTCTACCTCCTACCCAAAATACACAAACAGAACTGTACCGGTAGACCGATCATGTCAGCTTGCTCCTGCCCCACAGAACTAATTTCTCGTTAACTTGACTCCCTTCTCTCTCCCGTTGTCCAGTCCCTTCCCACCTACATCCGTGATTCCTCTGACACCTTACGTCGCATCAACAATTTCCAGTTCCCTGGCCCCAACCGTTTCCTCTTCACCATGGACGTCCAATCCCTCTACACCTCCATCCCCCACCAGGATGGTCTGAGGGCCATTAGCTTCTTCCTCGAACAGAGGCCCGAACAATCTCCATCCACCAATACTCTCCTCCATCTGGCTGAACTTGTTCTCACTCTAAACAATTTCTCCTTCAACTCCTCTTTCTTCCTCCAAATAAAAGGTGTGGCTATGGGTACCTTCATGGGCCCCAGCTCTGCCTGTCTCTTTATGGGGTATGTGGAACATTCCTTGTTCCAGTCCTACTCCGGCCCCCTTCCACAACTCTTTCTCCGGTACATCGATCATTACTTCAGTGCTGCTTCGTGCTCTTGTCGTGACTTGGAAAAATTTATTAATTTTGCTTCCAATCTCCAACCGTCCATCATTTTCATGTGGTCCATCTCTTACACTTCCCTTCCTTGACCTCGCTGTCTCAATCTCTGGTGATAGACTGTCCACCAATATCTATTACAAGCCTACCGAGTCCCACAGCTATCTCGACTACAGCTCCTCACACCCCGCTTCCTGTAAGGACTCCATCCCATTCTCTCAGTTCCTTCATCTCCGTCGCATCTGTTCTGATGATGCTACTTTCAAAAACAGTTCCTCTGACATGTCTTCCTTCTTCCTTAACCAAGGTTTTCCACCCACGGTCGTTGACAGGGCCCTCAACCGTGTCCGGCCCATCTCCCACGCATCCGCCCTCACGCCTTCTCTTCCCTTCCAGAAACATGATAGGGTCCCCCTTGTCCTCACTTATCACCCCACCAGCCTCCGCATTCAAAGGATCATCCTCCGCCATTTCTGCCAACTCCAGCATGATGCCACTACCAAACACATCTTCCCTTCACCCCCACTGTCCACATTCCATAGGGATCGTTCCCTCCAGGACACCCTACTCCATCACTCCCTACTCCTCAACCCCCACCTATGGCACCACCCCATGCCCACGCAAAAGATGTAACACCTGCCCCTTCACTTCCTCTCTCCTCACCGTCCAAGGGCCCAAACACTTCTTTCAAGTGAAGCAACATTTCACTTGCATTTCCCACAACTTAGTCTACTGCATTCTTTGCTCCCAATGCGGTCTCCTCTACATTGGAGAGACCAAACGTAAACTGGGCAACCGCTTTGCAGACCACCTGCGGTCTGTCCGCAAGAATGACCCAAACCTCCCTGTCGCTTGCCATTTTAACACTCCACCCTGCTCTCTTGCCCACATGTCTGTCTTTGGCTTGCTGCATTGTTCCAGTGAAGCCCAATGCAAACTGGAGGAACAACACCTCATCTTCCGACTAGGCACTTTACAGCCTTCCGGACTGAATATTGAATTCAACAACTTTAGATCTTGAGTTCCCTCCTCCATCCCCAACCCCTTTCTGTTTCTTCCCCCTTCCTTTTGTTTTTTTTTCCAATAAATTATATAGATTTTTCTTTTTCCCACCTATTTCCATTATTTTTAAATATTTTTAAATCTTTTATGTTCCCCCCACCCCCACTAGAGCTATACCTTGAGTGCCCTACCATCCATTCTTAATTAGCACATTCGTTTAGATAATAACACCAACTTCGACACCTATGTGTTCTTTTGTTCAGTTGTCTGTGACATCTTTTGATGATCTGCTTCTATCACTGCTTGTCTGGCCCTACAACCACACCACCCCCCTCCACTTCTCTCTCCCCACCCATCCCCCCCCCCACCCACCCCCAACACACACACCCACCACCCCCCCCCCCCCCCCCCCCCCCCCACCATCACACCTTAAACCAGCTTATACTTCACCCCTTCCTTGGATTCACCTGGTTCTGTCGAAGGGTCATGAGGACTCGAAACGTCAACTCTTTTCTTCTCCACCGACACTGCCAGACCTGCTGAGTTTTTCCAGGTAATTCTGTTTTTGTTTTGGATTTCCAGCATCCACAGTTTTTTGTTTTTATTTTTGCCCCTCTTTGAGTTCACCTTGCTGATGAGATTCAGCTCCCATTCTTTGGACTCAATTCCACTAAACTCCTGAGCTCCCTGTTCTGGGCCCCAGGATATTATAAACTGGGCAATCCCCTCAGGTGCTGTACTAGTGCCTCAAAATATTCCTTCTTTATCCCTCATCAACAAACTCACAATTGAACCTTTGGCACTTGCAAACTGTCCAGTCTCCTATCTCCCCTTTCCTCTCCAGTCTTTCTATGTTTTGCCCCCCAAATCTGAACTGACCTTTCCAAAACTCCCTTCCTGAAATCAATGAGGCTCCTTCAATAACTGCACTCAGTGTGTGACTGAGAGGATAAGCCCTTGTCTGTTTCCATTGTTACCAATCAGTTGGTGTCTGAACACCACCAGAAATGGCTTCTCTTCTATCCTGTACCATTACCTCCAAAATCCCCCTAAGACTCGGGTGAGAAAAGATGGTCATTGATCAGCCTCCCCTCATAGACTGCTGGATTTATTTTCCATTCATTTGGACAGAATGTTTATAAAAGACCAGTGTATAACTGGCCACAAATATTTGATGAATCCTGTTGATGTCTTTTGTACCAACAAACAACACTTTATTGATCTGTGAGCTCAGGAAAATTCCCATCATGGCTCCTACATTCTCACAATTCTGAAAATATTCCATTTGTTTTTCTCACCATCTCTTTCTTCAAAACTTGGAGGAGCTTGTACAAATGTTAACATCTCCCCAGTGGGTTCTGACTTGGAAATAAGTCCCTCTCACCTCTTTTTTTTTAACTGCTAGCATTTGAAGATGGAATTCTCTGCCTCTCTCTTTTTCTCTCTCCTCGCCATTTGTAACTCCGTTGGGATTGCTTGTTCCCTTTCCTTTTTGCCCCAAGCTGAAGATTTTTTTTTCATTTGCAACTGAATTTGAGCCCAGTCCAATGACCCACCCCTTGGGGAACTTGGTCCCTTGGGGATTCGTTCCAATTTTAAATGCTGTGCTATACCTTCTGCTATCCTTACCCCTGCAGGTTGTAATTTATCTGCCAATTCCATTAACCGAGCTTTATGTACCTTTCATAAACCAACCAAAGTTAAAACTTCAACTCCCAGTCAAGTCTTAGCAACTTTGAAGCCATACTTCAGTCTCACCGCTTAAAAAAAAAACCTGGCACCAACTCCTGAATCAAAGTGTTTCTCGTAGTCATAACTTTAAGATTCATCAATTGCAAACCATTCAAGAAATTTCAAATATATCTTACAAAGAGTCCCTAATTTTGTTTTGGCATGGTGGATGGTAAATGCCAAGCTGCTCAAATCCCAGAAGGAAACTTGAAACAGTTGCCACAACTGTTTTGCAATTTGTATTTTATTACAAGATGCCATGCCTTGAATTCAGTATCAATACGGCCACCGAGACTTAGAGGTTTTTTGCAAAACTAAAATAAATATTTAATTAAAAACGAAAGATGCCAGGCACATTCTTAGGTCTACAAGTTACTACGTTCATAACTCCTAAATCCCTTAATTTATCTGACTCCCAGTTCCACCTCTGTTAAAGCAACAGGAAAACAATATAGATTTCAACCGACCCAGGCAAAGCACACAATATCCTGGACAGGGATTTTTAGAATGATTCTTCTGAGTTTTGGTTCCTGCAGACAGCAGCTTGATGCATAGAGGCTGGAGACTTTTCACACTTGTTAGATCTTAGAACACCTTCCACCTTATACATAAGCTCATCTCCTTTATGTTTTTTTCTCCCTTTTTCATATAAATTTCATTGCTCTAATATGTCTTTGCCACTTTACTTTTCTCATTATCTAAATCTTTCATTGTACTCATATTATCAGTAACCTTTGGGGAAAATTAAACACACTGTTTGGCTTAGCTTCTTTTAGCTAGGTGTAACATCTTACCATCCCTTTGAAATTGAAACTAATCTAATGTGTCTAAAAATGCAAATTTTCCTCACACCTTACATTCCAATGCTTCAGCCATGTTTACATATTTTACATTGAAACCTAGCTTTCCTTTCGATAACTCAAAATCTCAGACTTGCTGTCTTCAATTCAGTTAAATCCCATGCACACACACACACACTGAGGCACTATCCAAGCACCGTTATTAACTCACTTTTACCATGAATATAATATTAAGAAAATTATTACATGTTCATGGCACATGTAATATGCAGCTTAGTCTATATTATTAGGATGTGCTTTCAGTCTGAGTGTTCAAATTTGTTGGCCTGGTGTCCAATGTGTAGCTCAGCCAGGAACAACTGTTGGAATCGATACTGTACAATTCAGTTTCAGACAGTGTGATGTTTGGATTTGTGTGTAATGGGTAGCGGTCCCTTCCATTTAGTAGATGTTAGCCACTGGCATATTGCAAGCATCGAACATTCTTCACCAGTCCGCCTCTGGCACCATATGTGAGTTTTGGATTCATCCTGTACCTGTCACTCCCTAGCTCTGTGTGTTGTGTGCGATTCATTGTGCGTTTCTCAACCTCTGGGTACCTTATATAAGCCTGGGATTCAGCCTCTGAGATATTGTGGAAACTTCACTCATTCTGCATTTAAACCTCAGGTCACAGTGTTCTGTTTAAATCTGTCTGTTTAATTCTTTACAAAGTCTAATTCGCCCCCATCTGAATTATCATTTTCAATTCTGGGCACAAAACCTTAGGAAGAAGGTGAAGGCTTTAGGCAGGGTTCAAAATAAATCTCCTAGAATTGTAAGAGAAATGAGGGATGACAGTTACCTGGATTAACTGGAGAATCGGTCTTGTTTTCCTTAGAACACTGAAGGCTGAGGGGATTGGATGGAGCGATTTAAAATCATAAGGGCTTGGATAGAGTAAATAAAACAAACACTTCTGGCATTGAAGGGTCGATATCCAGAGGACACAGATTGAAGGTGACTGTAAAATAACAAGAGGCAGCATGAGGAGTATCAATAGACTTGAGTGATTAGAACTGGGAATGTATTGCTCGATAGGGTGGGGAATTGAGAGTCAACAGTTACATTCAAAACAGAGTCAACTGAAAGGGAAGCAAATCTAGAGATAGCAGAAGGAGTGGTGCAGTACAACTAAACAAATGGTTCTTTGAAAGAACGGCATACACATGATAAGTCAGAAGGCCTCCTTCTCTGCTTTCCTATTCTATGACTCTATAATCCTCATTTCCTCTATAATCCCCTACAGCCCTGCCAATCTTTATAATCTCCTTGAGTCCTGCAACATTCCCTATCTCTGTAATCTCCCCCAGCCTTATAAACATCCCTATCACTGTCCTCTCATTCAGCTGCAAAAACTCAGAGAAACCTCCGCTCCTCCAGTGCTGGCCTCTTCGCTATTCGTGCTTTTCAGCGCTCGACCTTTGGCAACATGTTTTCAGCTGCCTGCAGCGGGATTTCTCTGAACACCCCCGAACCGCTCTCCTCCCTTAAGATGCTACCTAAAGTCTGGCGCCATGCTATTAGGAAATGTCAAGTTATTTGATACCATATTGATTTTCTTGGCATTCATCTGTTCCTTATTGTACTCTTTGTCTGTTTGGCTCCATACTCAGCTGGAACATATTCTGGTCTTGTAGAGCAGTGTGTTGTGCCTCTGCCTCTCAGTGAGACTTTCCAAGTTTGAATTACACCCCAGGGCTGCGCCAAGGAAGGACTCTCAGCACGAACCCAAATGCCTTTGAGTATCAAAGTGAAAATACTCCAACACACTAATATCAAGGAGAGATTGCTGGTCAATCTCCATCCTCACTACCCATAGCTCCCAATGGCAAATGCAACTGAATTTGTATTTGAGTGATCTCACCACCAGTCTCTGTTACTGGTGTTTCTGTTTCTGTGTGTCTCCGTCTCCCTGATGTTCTGTATGTATCTGGACCTTTCACTGACTACCTCTCTTTCTTTGTCCCTCTCTGCTCTGCCACTCTCTCTATCTGTTTCTCCCTCTCTGTCACCAATTTATGGACCATTCTCCTGCTGCAGTTCCTGATTGAATGATCGTGTCTACCCTCTATCTGGTTGATTGATTTGAGCATGTCCCTTACATGGCTATCTATTCATGCAGATTTCTCAGCCAGTCTCTTTAAAAATATGTTTACTTTCAACATTAAACTCCCTCAGCTTATCAGATAAGTGCAAGTGTGAGATTCCTGCAATTTCAAGGTGGAGGTTTAGAGCAAGCTGATAAGGTCTGTAAATTATACAAAGGTGTGGATTGCATACCGATGGATAAAAGCTCCTGTTGTTTAGATTGGGAGGGCCTGGAGCTGGAGTTTTAATTTGTGCAAGAACTGAGCCGCTGGAATATATTGCTAGCTGTTGTGGTGGGTGTTAACTCACTGCCCCCTCGAACAGGAAGTTACAGCAGTTACTGACGGGTAGAGATCGTGTCATAAAGTCAGTAAGTGCCTTTATACATCGGTGGTTCTCAAACTGGGCTCTGTCGACCCTGGGGTCAGCAGAATCTTTCCATCAATTCCATGACGGAGGACAGGCCTTGCAGGAAGTCAACGTGTTCAGGGAATTCAAAGTGAGTGACTTATCCTCTGGTCCTCTCGTCTTCTCCTGTGAACTGCCCTGATTTGTTTCTGCGGTCTCTGGGTCCCGGCTCCCTTGGGGTTTCTCCTCCCCCCGGGACCCTGTTCCCTCTGTGCTCCTGTCTGTCCATATTCCTATGCTGTCGATGCTCCTGAACATTGCAGGTACCTTCATTCTCCTGCTCCCTTCTCTCTCCTTGCACCTTCGTGCCGTGTTCTTAATCTCTCCGGGTTCCTACCCTCTCCATGATCCATCCCTGTACAGGCACCTGCTATCTCTGTGTTCCTGTCTGTCCACATTCCTGCTCTCTCCAGTCCTGTCTTCTTTCCCAGATCCCTACAGGACCCTGCTGTCTACCTGCTCCTACCAAGGAGAGACAGACATTGCAGTGTGAAGCACCTAGCTCACCGATATCTCAATGCTCTCTTCAAAGCATTATTAGAACTCTCCATATTTAACACTGTTATATTCTGAATAATATATAATTGGGATATATTTTAGTTGTTGTGGTTGGGTAGAGGTATTTGGGATGACTTGGGATGACTTTTGGATGACTGTAGGCCCCGTATCTCAGGAATGATGTGCTGGCCATGGAGAGGGTCCTGAGAAGGTTCACGAGACCGAGTCCAGGAATGAAAGGCTTAACATATGAGGAACATTTGAGGACTCTGGGTCTATACTCGATGGAGTTTAGAAGGAGGAGGGGGGATCTGATTGAAACTTACAGAATACTGAACGGCCTGGATAGAGTGGACGTGGGGAAGATGTTTCCATTAGTAGGAGAGACTAGGACCCAAGGGCACACCCTCAGAGTATAGGGAAGACCTTTTAGAACAGAGATGTGGAGAAACTTCTTCAGCCAGAGTGGTAAATCTGTGGAATTCATTGCCACAGAAGGCTGTGGAGGCCAGGTCATTGAGTGTATTTAAGACCGAGATAGATAGGTTCTTGATTGGTAAGTGGATCAAAGGTTACAAGGAGAAGGCGGGAGAATGGGGTTGAGAAACTTATCAGCCATGATTGAATGGCGGAGCAGAACCGAAGGGCCGATTGGCCTAATTTCTGCTCCTATGTCTTATGGTCTTATGGACTTGTCCATATGAAAATGAATCCTTCAATGAAAACCTCCTTGATAGGTGTGAATAATATTTGTTTTAAACAGTCAGTCTTTCAAGCGTCTGAACTATGTCATATTTCACCATGACTTGTGCAGCCTCACCTTCCTTGGTAAAGACAGATGCAATACATTTACTTCATACTTCATCAATGGCTCCTGCTTCTATTCATAAACCTCTTTTGTGCTCCCTAATTGGCCCCACCACTCCTCCTACAAACATTGTACTAATTCTATTCCTATCTAAGAGATTTGGATTACTTTTTATTTTAGCTGCTAGTGTTTATGCATATCCTCTCGTTGTTTCTCTTATTTACTCTTTCAATCCCCTTTGAGCCTCAATGTTAAGCTTGGCTCTTGTTTGTATTAACCAGCCGACATCTGTCATAAGAAGTCTCTCCGTTCTTCGTGTTAGCTCACTCTCTTTTGTCATCCAGTGATCTATCATTTTGTGTCCTTAACTATCAGTTTGTGGCAATATAACTTGACTGTGCCTGAACTATTTTGTCTTTAAAGACAGTCCATTATTCAGCTACGGTCCTTCCTGCCAATCTTTGGTTCCAATTTATGTGAATCACCTCCATTCGCACCACTTTGAAGTTTGCGTTCCAACAACTAATTATTCTTACTCTGGGTTGCTCCTTGTACTTTTCCAAATCCAACCTAAACCTTATGATACCATAATCGCTATGTCTCTGATGACGCTTGATCCACTTGGCCTATCTCATTCCCAAGAAGCAGGTCTACCGACACTTGAAAAGGTGTAGAAAATAATCCGGAATACACTCCAAAAATTCTTACCTCTTTCTGCCCTTTACACTACAGTGATCCCAGTCTATATTTGGATTGTTAAAGTTTCCCATTATAACAACTCAGTAATTTGCAATGAAGGATTAATGTAAAAGTGCTGACGGTTGGCTAAGGTCATGTGGGTTTAAGAGGAACACACAATGTCTGTGAAATACATGCCTATCAGCTTAATAACAATAAGAATACCAGCTGAATCCTACTAAAGGAGAACATGGATTATGTATATTTCTGTATAGATTTTTTTTGAAGTAACAGAGAGATGGAAGCTCGGGTAAATGGTTCAGGACTCTCAACATTCACTGGAGTCGAAAACTCCACAGGTATGCTGCAGTATTTTCACTTTTGTTGTATAAATTCATGTTTTAATTTCAGAGCATCAGATGGTGCCTTAAAATGTATCTTCCAACTCGCTGAATGAGGTCTGCACGCTTCAGCTCCTCTGATTGAAAGCTCACTCACTTTCTCTCCCTTCCCGCTGCCATGCCTCGCACGTGACAAGTGTAACGTCAAACTGCTTTAGGTCACCTCAACTTCTGGAGAGACACAGTACTTGCACTGTGCCGCCTCTGAGAAGTGTGCCACTTAGCACCGTCTTGGACGCAGAATATGAATCAAATGCAATCAAACAATGAGGAGCCAGTGATATCGGGCAGTGTGTAACCCGGGGAGGATGGAGACAGTGAGATCGGACAGTGTGTAACCCGGGGAGGACGGAGCCAGTGAGATCAGACAGTAAGTAAGCCGGGGAGGATGGAGCCAGTGAGATTGGACAGTGTGTAACCCGGCGAGGATGGAGCCAGTGAGATCGGACAGTTTGTAACTCGGGGAGGATGGAGCTAGTGAGATCGGACAGTGTGTAAACTGGGGAGGATTGAGCCAGTGAGATCAGACAGTGTGTAACCCGGGGAGAATGGAATCAGTGAGATCAGACAGTGAGTAACCCGGGGAGGATGGAGCCAGTGAGACCGGACAGTGAGTAACCCAGGGAGGATGGAGCCAGTGAGACCGGACAGTGAGTAACCCAGAGAGGATGGAGCCAGTGAGACCGGTCAGTACATGTTTGAAGAGGTCGGTGGATTTGTTAGTTTTCCACCTGGTGCCCCAGTCTTCTCAAGATTTAGTGGCTGGTGTATTGGGACCTGAGTAACTGACCAAAATGGAACAGAAAGACATGGCTTAGCTTCTTTATTTTTAATATTTGAAGGCAGAGCTGTCTCGATCCTTGGCTAACAAGGGGGTGAACGGTTATTGGGGGTAGACAGGAACGTGAGGTTGAGGTTACTATCAGATTAGCCATGATGTTATTGAATGGAGCAAGCTCGATGGGCCGAGTGGCCTTCTCCTGCCCCATGTTTGTATTTAGACAGATGAAGCAAAAAGTCTACATTACATTTACATCACTTTGTATTTGTCTCGTTTTCTACCCTGCCATAATTAGATCCCGCAGTGAATGATAGAGTGAGGAGAAAGGTCCACAGCTGAAAGGAAATAGGGGTTGCAGACTGAAGATCAACAGCAGGTGACCCAGCACAGGATTGTGGGAGCACCAACCAGGGAGAACCCTTCCAATTCAAAAAGCTTCCATAGATTGACTGGAGAGAAAGGTAAGAGAAAGTTCCATTTACTCTGCTAAACACTGATCCTGTAGACAGTGCACAAAGGTTACAAGGTAAGGCAGGAAGTGGTGAGTGTGAAACTGGGAGAGTCTGACCACCAAGTACAATTATCCAGCATGAGGCTATGTACTGGAATGTGAAGTAAGATCCATTTTCTGTACTGAAACACAAAGTCATAATTGAATCTTGTGAGTATTTTAGAGTAAAATGATTTGATCTAAGAGGTGACTCCAGTCTGAGGCACAACCCAGCAGATGGACATGCGTCTGTTTGTTCGCTGGGGCTTAACTCACATCAACTTCTTCAGATTTCAGTGTTAAATTGGCTTTGATCTGGTAGCACAACAAATGGGAGATTGAGCTGAGAAATGAATTATTCTACGCTCAGGAAATGTGCCTCAAAATCAACATCAAATAGAAGGCCAGCATCTGCTTCCCAGTGTATTTGAAATTATCAAAACCCAAACCAATTAAAACCTGAATGCTTGATAAAAGAGGTACAAGGAAGGGAGGAACTTAAACCAATCACAATCCCGAGGGAAAAGGTGCTTGGAAAACTATTAGAACTAAAGGCTGACTGTGGAACTGATGGCCTGCATCCTAGGGTACTAAAAGAAATGGCTGCAGTGATCGTCGGTGCATTGGTTGTGATCTGGAATTGGAAAATCAGATATGTAACATCTCTATTCAAGAAGGAGGGAGACAAAAAGCAGGAAACTATAGGTCAGTTAGCCTAATATCTGTCTTAGGGAAGATGCACAAATCCATTATTAATGAAGTAATAAAAGAATTTTTCAAAAATCTTAATACGTACAAGTCAACGTGGTTTTGTGTAAGGGAAATTGTGTTTCACAAATTTATTGCAATTCTTTGATGAAGTTAACTGGGCTGCGTAGTTGATAGTGAAGAGGAGAGTTCTTGTCTCCAGATTGATCTCAATGATTTGGTTGAGTGAGCGGTGGTGACAGATGGAATTCAATCCAGAAAGCTGTGAGGTAATGAATTTGGGGAGGGCAAACAAGCCATGGAATACACAAAAAATGGGAGAATTTTGAGAGGGGTAGAAGTAGTGAGAGACCTTGCAGTATATGTCCACAGGTCCTTGAAGGTGGCAGGACAGATGGAAAAGGTGGTAAAGAAATCATATGGAATTCTTTCCTTTATTGGACGAGGTATAGAATACAAAAGCAGGGAAGTAATGCTAGAACTGTATAAAATGCTGGTTAGGCTACAGCTGGAATTTTGTGTCCAATTCTGATCACCATATTGCAGGAAGGACATAATTGCTCTGTGGGGAGTACAGAGGAGATTTACAAGAATGTTGCAAGAGCTTGAAAATTTCAGCTGTGAGGAAAGACTGGATAGGCTGGGATTGAGTTCCTTGGAACTGAGGAGGCTGGGGGGAGTGACATCATTGAGGTGCACAAGATTATGAGGGGCCTAGATAGGGTAGACAGGAAAGACCTGTTTTCCCCCTAGCTGTGGGGTCAAATACCAGTGGGTACAGACTTAAACTGATTGGTAGAAGGGTCAGTGGGGACATGAGCAAAATCTTCCTCACCCAGAGGGTGGTGTGTGTCTGGAATTCACTAATTTGGTGGTGGAGGCAGAAACCCTCAACTCATTTAACAGGTACCTAGATCCACACCTGAAGTGATGTAACCTGCAAGGCTATGGACCAGGTGCTGGAAGGTGGCATTAGAATGGGCAGCTAGTTCTTTTTATTATTTCTTTCTCAGTCTGCGCAGCCATGATGTGCTGAATGGCCTTCCCCTGTGCTGTAACCTTTCTATGGTTCAAACTTACAAGCAAGGACGATAAAGGGGAATCTGTAGATGTGGTGCACTTGGATTTCCAAAAGGCATATGATAAGGTGCCACATTAAAGGTTACAGCACAAAAGAGGAGCTCATGATGTAGGGGGTAACACATTAACATGGTAGAGGATTGGTTAGGTAACAAGATGCAGGGGGTCAGAATAAGTGGTTCAATTTTAGGTTGGCAAGTTGCAACTAGTGGAGTGCCACAGGGATCAGTGCTGGGGCCTGAACTATAAGCAATTTTAATCAACAACTTGGATGAAGGAACTGAACACATGTTAGCTTAAGTTTGCTGATGACACAAGAATAGGTAGGAAAATAAGTTGTTCAGAGAACGTCACAGTTTACGACGGAATATAGATAGGTTAAGTGAATGGGCAAAAATTTGGCAGATGGCATACAATATACAAAAAATATGAACTTGTCCATTTTGGCAGGAAGAATATAAAAGCAGAATATTATTTAAATTAAGCGAGGTTGCAGAGCTCTATGGTACAGAGGGATTTGAGTGCACTGGTAAATGAATCACTGAAGGTTAGAATGTAAGTTCAGCCAGTGATTAGGAAGGCAAATGGAATGAAGAGAGGACAAAGCTGGGTCAGTGGGAAGTGCGGGGTTGGGTCAGTGGGCATGTGGGGCTTGATCAATGGGGGGTGCAGGGCTGGGTCAGTGGGGGGTGCGGGGCTGGGTCAGTGAGGGGTGCGGGGCTGGGTCAGTGGGGGGTGTGGGGCTGGGTCAGTGGGGTGTGTGGGTCTGGGTCAGTGGGGATGCGGGGCTGGGTCAGTGGGGGGTGTGGGGCTGGGTCAGTGGGGTGTGGGGCTGGGTCAGTGGGGGGTGTGGGGCTGGGTCAGTGGGGGGTGTGGGGCTGGGTCAGTGGGAGGCGGGTGTGGGGCTGGGTCAGTGGGGGGTGTGGGGCTGGGTCAGTGGGGGGTGCGGGGCTGGGTCAGTGGGGGGTGTGGGGCTGGGTCAGTGGGGTGTGGGGCTGGGTCAGTGGGGGGTGTGGGGCTGGGTCAGTGGGGGGTGTGGGGCTGGGTCAGTGGGGGGTGTGGGGCTGGGTCAGTGGGAGGCGGGTGGGGGGCTGGGTCAGTGGGAGGCGGGTGTGGAGCTGGGTCAGTGAGGGGTGGGGGGCTGGGTCAGTGGGAGGCGGGTGTGGGGCTGGGTCAGTGGGAGGTGGGTGCGGGGCTGGGTCAGTGGGAGGCGGGTGCGGGGCTGGGTCAGTGGGAGGTGGGTGCGGGGCTGGGTCAGTGGGGGGCGGGTGTGGGGCTGGGTCAGTGGGGGGTGTGGGGCTGGGTCAGTGGGGGGTGGGGGGCTGGGTCCGTGGGTGTGGGGCTGGGTCAGTGGGGGGTGTGGGGCTGGGTCAGTGGGGGGTGTGGGGCTGGGTCAGTGGGGGGTGTGTGGTTTGGGTCAGTGGGGGGTGTGGGGCTGGGTCAGTGGGGGGTGTGGGGCTGGGTCAGTGGGAGGCGGGTGTGGGGCTGGGTCAGTGGGGGGCGGGTGTGGGGCTGGGTCAGTGGGAGGCGGGTGTGGGGCTGGGTCAGTGGGGGGTGTGGGGCTGGGTCAGTGGGGGGCGGGTGTGGGGCTGGGTCAGTGGGTGTTTTTGAGGAGGGAAAAGGAGACTGGAGTGCAGTTTTTTGCAAGAACAAAGGGGTCAAGGGTGGATTGTTTGAAGAGAAGGGTGACAGCACCTCATATGTAGCCGAGCAGACAAAAAATCTACCATCTGTATCACCGTGGCATTTGTGGGATTGTAAAATCCCTATAGATATCCTGCAAATAAATTCTGCGCATCACCTCACTGTTTGAAGCTGTCAATATTCCTCAGATTTTAATATATCCATCTAATCCTTGTATTAATGTTGTATTTTTGACAGAACATCCTAATCTGGGAACATCTGGCATCACCATGGCTGAAGGTTAGAACAAGACAGAATATCGAACAACAACAGGAATAAGAATGGCCACAGGTAGGTTCACAAAATACTTCAGAATAAAATTTCTATGCTTATAGATTGACCATATCTTGTGCAAGACCTGCAGCTCAGACAGGAAGAGGGAACAGGACAGGGGCCGAGTAGAAGGAGTTAAATGAGTGACCCTCTAAAGGGGCATCACAGTCACAGGTTGAGTTCTGGAACTGTTGAGTAGATACCTGACATTGGTGCCATGTGTGGTCAAATGCTGCTATAATGGCAGGGACAGTCACCTCACCTCACCTCAGATCTAGAATCAGTTGGCTGCTTACAGAAGACGGTTCCCTTGTATTGAAGTTTTTATTATAATTTCACTCCTGAAAGGTCTGGCTCCAATCGTTTTTACTATACTCCCTAGTCATAGAGCCATGGGGGGAAGTGACCTGAACCACCTCCCTGGCTTAAAATTTAGCTGCACCAAGCTCCATGTGACTGGGAGTGTCCGAGCCACATTAACTGCCATAGCGCCATTAATTGGCTCAGAACAAGACTTAAGCTGCTATCAGAAAGGATTTCCTAACTCCGAGAGCTACCTGCTAATAAAATGGCAAGTAGCATTCATGCCATACAAGTGCCAAGCAATGATGATCTCCAACAAGATAGAATATAACCATCTCCACTTGACATGTAATGGCATCACCATCATTGAATCGCCCGCTCTCAACATCCTGGGGGTTACCATTGATCAGTAACTGAACTGGATTCGCCATATAAATACTGTAGCTATAAGGGCATGTCAGAAGCTGGGAAATATGAGGAGAGTATCTCACTCCTGTCTTCTCAAAGTCTGTCCACCATCTGCAAAGCACAACTTAGGAGTGCAATGGAATATTCTCCCCTTGCCTAGATGTCTGCAGCTCCAACAACACTCATGAAAATTTACACCATCCAGAACAAAGAGCCCACTTGATTGGCATCCCATCCACCACTTAAAACATTTTTTAAAATATTAATTAATGGGTTGTGGGCTTCACTGGATAGGCCAGCATTTATTGCCCATCCTGATTTCTAAATAGCCCTTGAGATGATGGTGGTGAGCACCCGCCTTGAACTGCTGCAGTTCATATGGCACAGGTATATCCACAGCGCTGTTAGGGAGGGAGTTCCAGCGACAGTGAAGGAATGGAGTTCTATTTCCAAGCCAAGATGCTGAGTGGCTTGAAAGAGAATATCCACGTGGTGTTGCTCCTACCTATTGCTGCCCTTGTCCTCCTAGATGGTAGCGGCCGTGGGAGGGAACGTGCTGTCTAAGGAGCCTTGGTGAGTTCCTGCAGTGCATTCTGTTCATCATATACACGGCTGCTACCATGTGTCAGTGGTGGAGGGAGTGAATGTTTGTGGATGGGCTGCAAATCAACCGGGTTGCTTTGACTTGGATGCTGCCAAGCTTCGTGTATATTCATGGAGCTGTACTCATCCAGGCAAGTGGAGAGTATTCTATTACACTGCTGACCTGTGCCTTGTAGATGGTGGTGGTGGACGGCCTTTGGCGATTCAGCACCTGAGTTACTCACTGCAGCATTCCTATCCTCTGACCTGCTCCTCTAGCCACTGTATTTACGTAGCTAGTTCAGTTCACTTTCTGATCAATGGTATCCACCAGGATGTTGATGGTGGATAATTCGGCAATGGTAATGCCATTGAATTTCAAGGGGTGATGCTTAGGTCATCTCTTGCTGGAGATGGTCATTGCCTGGTCCTTGTCTGGCACAAATGTTACTCGCCACTTGTCAGCCCAAGCCTGAATATCATCCAGGTCTTGCTGCATGTGGACATGGACTGCCTCAGTATTTGAGGCATTGTGAATGATGCTGAACATTGCACAATCATCAGTGAACATCTCCACTTCAGACCTTATGATGGAATGAAGGTCATTGATGAAGCAGCTGGAGATGGTTGGGCCTAGGACACTACCCTGTGGAACTCCTGCAGTGATGTCCTGGAACTGAGATGATTGACCTCCAACAACCACAACCATCTACATTTGTGCTTGGTCTGACTCCAACCAGCGGAGAGTTTTCCCAATGATTCCCATTGACTACAGTTTTGCTAAGGTTTTGTGATGCCAAATCCAGTCAAATGCTGCATTGATGTCAAGGGCAGTCACTTTCATCCCACCTCTGGAGCTCAGCCCTTTTGTCCATGTTTGAAACAAGACTGGAATGAGGAAAGGAGCTGAGTGACCCTGGCGGAACCCAAATGAGTGTCAGTGAGCAGGTTATTGCTGAGCAATTGCCGCTTGAAAGCACTGTTGATGACCCCTTCCTTTACATTTCTGATGGTCGCGAGTAGACTGATGGGTAATTGGCCGGGTTGGATTTGTCCTGCTTTTTGTGTACAAGACATGCCTAAGCGATTTTTCACATTGTTGGGCAGATGCCAGTATTGTAGCTGCACTGAAACAGCTTGGCTAGGGGCGCGGCAAGCTCTGGAGCACAAGCCTTCAATACTGTTGCTGGAATATTGTCAGGGCCCATAGCCTTTGCAGTATCTAGTGCCTTCAGCTGTTTCTTGATATCACGTGGAGTGAATTGAATTGGCTGAAGACTGGCATCTGTGATGCTGAGGGCATCTGGAGGAGGCCGAGATGGATCATCCACTCGGCATTTTTGCTTCAAAATTGTAGCAAATGCTTCAGCTTTATCTTTTGCACTGATGTACTGGACTCCCCCATCATTGAGGATGGGGATATTTGTGGAGCCTCCTCCTCCAGTGAGTAGTTTAATTGTCCGCCATCATTCATGACTGGACATGGCAGGATTGCAGAGCTTAGATGTGACTCATTGGTTAGATAATTACTTAGTTCTGTGTTACTTGCTGATTATGCTGTTCGGCACACAAGTAGTCCAGTGTTATAGTGTCACCAGCTTGACAATTCATCTTTAGGTATGCCAGATGCTGCTCCAGGGATGCCCTCCTGCACTTTTCATTGATCCAAGGTTAATTCCCTGGCTTGGTGGTAATGGTAGAGAGTGGGAAATACCGGGCCATTAGGTTATAGATTGTGGTTGAGTTCAGTTCTGCTGCTGCTGATCGCTCACAGTGCCTCATGGCTGCCCTGTCTTGAGTTGCTAGATCTGTTTGAAATCTATCCCAATTAGCATGATGATGGAGGGAATCCTCAATGTGAAGACATTAGCGCCTTCCACCACTTACGCACAGTGGCAGCAGTGTGTAGTGCATCTACAAGATGCACCGCAGCAACTCACCAAGGCTCCTTTGACTGCACCTTCTAAATCCATGACATTTGCCACCAAGAAGAACAAGAGCAACAGATGCATGGGAGCACCAGACCTGCAACTTCCTCTCCAGGCCAAACACTATCCTGACCTGGAACAATATCACTGTTCCTTTACTGTCACTGGGTCAAAATACTGGGACTCCCTTCCCAGAAGTGCTGTGGGCATATATGCACCAGAAATATTGCAGTGGCTCAAGAAGGTGTCTCACCACCTCCTTCTCTGGGGCAATTTGGGATAGACAACAAATGCTGGCCTTGCCAAGGACTCCCACATCCAGCAAACAATAAAGAAAATTGCTGGTTTTAAATTTGCGATTGAGAGCTTCTTGTTAACCATGGGTATAAAGGGATTTGGGGCAAGGTTAGGAATTAGGTCACAAATCAACTATGCTATCACTTAATGTTTCTGGATTTTCACACTTTGTTTGATAATGTGGCTCACAGGAGGATTCAGTCGCTTCCTTTAAAGGAAGTAGAACAATGTGGCTAGAAATTCAATTATGTTTATTTTTCTCCATTTTGTGTTCACAGATCCAAACTCCAGAATCACTGAGATCTTGACAAAATGGGATGATTTCCAGCTGTTCCAGTTGACAAAATTTTACTGGGACAGACTAGAACAGGCGATTGAAGAAGGGGTGGATGGACTCAGCTCATTGTTAACATTCGAGCGGATTTTTAATGGACAAGAACATCGGGTAAGTGGGACGGTTGCAATGAGTTAGGATTATTTAAATATTACAGAACTTGCAGAATGTAAGGATGATAGAAGACCAAGATCTATCTAGATCATCTTCTAACACCCAGGCAGTCACATGCTGATAATGGTGATAAATCAACCTCCAATAATTAGTCCACACCAGAACCAAGCATGAGGTGAGGAAAGCCTCAGAGGTAGAGAGCTTTGTGAACCGTCGATCCAAAGTGAACTGAATTTTCCAAGCATACAACACTTACCACATACAGATACAGCAGCATTGTGATTATGTTACTGAATTAGCAAACTAGTAGCCTGGACTCATACTCCAGAGACCTGAGCTTAGATCTCACTTTGACAGTTTGTGAATTTGAACTAAGGAAATAGGATAATATTGAACTTTCGTCAAAAGCCATCCGGTTCACTGATATCCTTTAGGGAAGGAAACCTGCCGTTCTTACTCATCCTGACCTGTATATGGCTCCAGACACCCAGCAACATGGCTGACTCTTCACTGCCCTCTGAAATGGTCTAGAACAACATGCAACACAGCTACAAATAGGTGTAAAAAGAGCCCACAGCATTGGATTCAGTCACAGCTCAGTCGTCCATGCAAAGTCCCCACTAACATTGAAGGACTTGTAACAAATGTGACTAATAAAACAACAGCCTGACATAAGAATAATCCTGTCAATATGACCATCAAACGCCATCCCAGCCTCTTCTGCTACTATTCCTGGGTATGCCCTTTCCCACTAGATGGATCCACCACAGATGGCAGCCTAGGGGGATACAGTAACCAGGAAGAGTCCTCAATATAGATTCAGAACCCCAGGAAATCTCTTGGCATGAGACCAAAGATAGACAACAAAACCACCATCTGATTATTGCCCTCCTTCAGTTGATGAATATGGACTCCTCCAGGTTAATTAGAAAAAGCAAGGGCAGAGAATTCACTATAGGTGGGGACTTAATTTCTCCCATCAAGAATGGCTCAGTAGCACCACTAATGACGGTGCTTTCTGAGTCTTGAAAGACATATCTGCCAGACTGGGCTTGCAGCAGTTGGCCAGAGAACCAACAGGAGATAAAACCCTATTTGTCCTCACCCATCTACCTATTGCAGATGCATCTGTCTATGATACTATAGGAGTGACCACTGCACGGTCTGTGTAAGAAACAAAGTACCGTCTTCAAACTGAAGATACCTCTCATTGTGTTGTGCGATAGTATCACCGTGCTAAATGTGATGGATACACAATAGATCGACTGTCTCTAAACTGACTATCCACAAAGCGCTGTGGGCCATCAGCTTCAGAATTGTGGTAAGGCATATCCATCACTCCACCATTTCAATCAAACCAGGGGCTCAACCCTGGTCCAATTAATGTGTAGGAGAGCGTTGCAGGATCAGCATCAGGGGTATATAAACATGAGATGGCAACCTGGTGAGGCTACAACATATCACCATAACATATATACTTCACATCTGTCTTCACCCAAGAGAATGTGGATGAAGGTATCGAACATGGGGAGAGAGACTGCAAGGTTCTTGAGCAAATCTATATAGGGAGTGACAAGGTATTGGAGGTGTTGGCAGGCTTGAATGTGGACACATCTCCAGGTCCGGATGATTTGTGTCCCAGACTGCTGAGGGAGGCAAGGGGGGAGGTCGCAGGCGCTCTGACCCAAATTTTTAATTCCTCTCTGGCCACGGGGAAAGTGCCAGAGGACTGCAGAACAGCTAATGTGGTTTTGCTATTTAAGAAGGGTTTTAAGGGAGAAGCCAGGGATCTACAGGCCGTAGCCTAACTTCAGTGGTAGGGAAACTATTGGAAAAAATTCTGAAGGCGAGAATCTATCTCCACTTGAAGAGGCAAGGTTTGATCAGGGATAGTCAGCATGGCTTTGTCAAAGGGAGGTCATGCCTAACAAATTTAATCTAATTTATTGAGGAGGTGACCAGGTGTGTAGATGAGGGTAGTGCAGTTGATGTAGTTTATGTGGATTTCAGCAAAGCCTTTGACAACGTCCCACATGGGAGACTTATAAAGAAGGCAAATGCACATGGGGTACAGGGTAATTTGATGAGGTGGATTTAAAATTTGCTTAATTGTCGGAGACAGAGGGTGATGACAGAAGGATATTTTAGTGACAGGAAGCCCGTGTCCAGTGGCGTACACAGGGATCTGTGCTGGGTCCCCTATTATTCGTCATTTATATAAACAACATAGATGACTATGTAGGGGGTATGATTAGTAAGTTTGCGGATGACACAAAGATTGGCCGGGTGGTTAACAGTGAGGATGAATGTCTTGGGCTACAGGAAGATGTAAGCGGGATGGTCAAATGGGCAGATAAGTGGCAGATGGAATTTAACCCTGAAAAGTGTGAGGTGATACAATTTGGAAGGAGTAATTTGACAAGGAAGTACTCAATGAACGGCATGGCACCAGGAAGTTCTGAGGAACAAAGGGACCTCAGCGTGTGTGTCTATAGATCTCTGAAGGTGGAGGGGCATGTTAGTGAGATGGTGAAAAAGGCATATGGGACACTTGCCTTTATCAATCGAGGCATAGATTACAAAAGTAGGGAGGTCATGCTGGAGTTGTATAGAACTTTGGTGAGGCCACAGCTGGAGTACTTTGTGCAGTTCTGGTTGCCACATTATAGGAAAAATGTGATTGCACTGAAGGGGGTGCAGAGGAGGTTCACCAGGATGTTGCCTGGTAAGAAATATTTAAGTTATGAAGAGATGTTGGATAGACTTGGGTTGTTTTCATTGGACAGAGAAGACTGAGGGATGACCTGATTGAGGTGTACAAGATTATGAAGGGATAAAAACAAAAAAACTGCGGATGCTGGAAATCCAAAACAAAAACAGAATTACCTGGAAAAACTCAGCAGGTCTGGCAGCATCGGCGGAGAAGAAAAGAGTTGACGTTTCGAGTCCTCATGACCCTTCGACTGAACTTGAGTTCGAGTCCAAGAAAGAGTTGAAATATAAGCTGGTTTAAGGTGTGTGGGGGGGGTGGGGGGGGGGGGGGTGCGGAGAGAGAGAGAGAGAAGTGGAGGGGGTTGATGTGGTTGTAGGGACAAACAAGCAGTGATAGAAGCAGATCATCAAAAGATGTCACCAACAATAGAACAAAAGAACACATAAGTGTTAAAGTTGGTGATATTATCTAAACAAATGTGCTAATTAAGAATGGATGGTAGGGCACTCAAGGTATAGCTCTAGTGGGGGTGGGGAGAGCATAAAATATTTTAAAATATTTAAAAATAATGGAAATAGGTGGGAAAAGAAAAATCTATATAATTTATTGGAAAAAACAAAAAGGGGGAAACAGAAAGGGGATGGGGATGGGGGAGGGAGCTCAAGACCTAAAGTTGTTGAATTCAATATTCACTCCGGAAGGCTGTAAAGTGCCTAGTCGGAAGATGAGGTGTTGTTCCTCCAGTTTGCGTTGGGCTTCACTGGAACAATGCAGCAAGCCAAGGACAGATATGTGGGCAAGAGAGCAGGGTGGAGTGTTAAAATGGCAAGCGACAGGGAGGTTTGGGTCATTCTTGCGGACAGACCGCAGATGTTCTGCAAAGCGGTCGCCCAGTTTACGTTTGGTCTCTCCAATGTAGAGGAGACCACATTGGGAGCAACGAATGCAGTAGACTACGTTGGGGGAAATGCAAGTGAAATGCTGCTTCACTTGAAAGGAGTGTTTGGGCCCTTGGACGGTGAGGAGAGAGGAAGTGAAGGGGCAGGTGTTGCATCTTTTGCGTGGGCATGGGGTGGTGCCATAGGAGGGGGTTGAGGAGTAGGGGGTGACGGAGGAGTGGACCAGGGTGTCCAGGAGGGAGCGATCCTTACGGAATGCCGATAGGGGGGGTGAAGGGAAGATGTGTTTGGTGGTGGCATCATGCTGGAGTTGGCGGAAATGGCAGAGGATGATCCTTTGAATGCGGAGGCTGGTGGGGTGATAAGTGAGGACAAGGGGGACCCTATCATGTTTCTGGGAGGGAGGAGAAGGCGTGAGGGCGGATGCACGGGAGATGGGCCGGACACGGTTGAGGGCCCTGTCAACGACCGTGGGTGGAAAACCTCGGTTAAGGAAGAAGGAGGACATGTCAGAGGAAACGTTTTTGAAGGTAGCATCATCGGAACAGATGCGACGGAGGCGAAGGAACTGAGAGAATGGGATGGAGTCCTTACAGGAAGCGGGGTATGAGGAGCTGTAGTCGAGGTAGCTGTGGGAGTTGGTGGGTTTGTAATGGATATTGGTGGACAGTCTATCACCAGAGATTGAGACAGAAAGGTCAAGGAAGGGAAGGGAAGTGTCAGAGATGGACCACGTGAAAATGATGGAGAGGTGGAGATTGGAAGCAAAATTAATAAATTTTTCCAAGTCCCGCCGAGAGCATGAAGCAGCACCGAAGTAATCATCGATGTACCGGAGAAAGAGTTGTGGAAGGGGGCCGGAGTAGGACTGGAACAAGGAATGTTCCACGTACCCCATAAAGAGACAGGCATAGCTGGGGCCCATGCCGGTACCTATAGCCACACCTTTTATTTGGAGGAAGTGAGAGGAGTTGAAGGAGAAATTGTTCAGTGTGAGAACAAGTTCAGCCAGACGGAGGAGAGTAGTGGTGGATGGGGATTGTTCAGGCCTCTGTTCGAGGAAGAAGCTAAGGGCCCTCAGACCATCCTGGTGGGGGATGGAGGTGTAGAGGGATTGGACATCCATGGTGAAGAGGAAGCGGTTGGGGCCAGGGAACTGGAAATTGTTGATGTGACGTAAGGTGTCAGAGGAATCACGGATGTAGGTGGGAAGGGACTGGACAAGGGGAGAGAGAAGGGAGTCAAGATAACGAGAAATGAGTTCTGTGGGGCAGGAGATTATGAAGGGCATGGACAGAATGGATAGGGAGCAGCTGTTCCCCTTAGTTGAAGGGTTAGTCATGAGAGGGCACAAGTTCAAGGTGAGGGGCAGGAGGTTTAGTGGGGGCTGTAAGAAAACACATTTTTTCCCAAAAGGTGGTGATGGTCTGGAATGCGCTGCCTGGGAGGGTGGTGGAGGCGGGTTGCCTCACACCCTGTAAAAAGTACCTGGATGAGCACTTGGCATGTCATAAAATTCAAAGCTATGGGCTGGTAAATGGGATTAGGTAGGTAGGGCAGGTGTTTCTCACGTTTGGATGCAGACTCAATGGAACGAAGGGCCTCTTCTGCACTTTGTGATTCTGTGATATAAGAAGCAAGTGATCCCACAACCATCAGTGCATATAGCTTTGCATTCCTGCCAGACCAGTAATATCGTGGTGAACAGCTAAACAACTAAATGGAGGAGAATAATCCACAAACATTCACATAATCAATGATGGGGAGCCCAGCACGAGTGCAAAAGATAAGGCTGAAGCTTTTGCAACTACCTTCAGTCCAAAGTGTTTAGTGGATGATTCATCCACTCGGTTTTGGTTCCCATCTTCACTGAAACAAGTCTTCAGCCAATTTAAATCCCTCCACATGATGTAAAAGGAGCAACCGAGCTCACTGGATGCAAGGTCCCCAACAATATCCCAGCTGTTATGCTGGAGATTAGTGCTCCAGGACTAGCCATAATTCTAGTCAAGTTGTTTCAGTGCAACACTGGCATCTCCCTGACAATGTGTAAAATTGCACGGGAATATCCTATCCATGAAAAGCAGGACAAATCTAAGTCAGCAATTGCAATTCTATCAGCCTACTCCGAGTCATCAGCAAAACAATGGAAGGTATCGTTGACAGTGCTTTGAACTGGCCCTTACTCAGCAATAACCTGCTCACCAAAACTCAGTTTAGGTTTTGCCAGGACCACTCTGCTCCAGACTTAATCGCAGCTTTGGCTCAAACATGGCCAAAAGAATTCCAAAGGAGAGGTGATGGTGCTTTCCCTTCACATCAAGGCAGCATTTGAGCTAATGTGGCATCAAGGTGTCCTCACAAAATTGAAGTCAATGGGAAACAGCAATCATATTACTTCTCAATCTTTTTTTTCCAGTGAGGACATGCCCAGTTTACACAATAGCTCCTCGCCCAACCCCTCCATCCTCTCAATCGCTCTAGTTGTTCTCTTCAGTAGCTCTCATAACCTTAGATAAAAGCAAAGAACTGTGGATGCTGGAAATCCAAAACAAAAACAGAAACAGAAATACCTGGAAAAACTCAGCAGGTCTGGCAGCATCGGCGGAGAGGAGCACAGTTGACGTTTCGAGTCCTCATGACCCTTCAACGGAACTAAGTAAAAATAGGAAAGGGGTGAAAAAAAGGTTTAAGGGATGTGGTGGGGGGAGGGGGTGGTTGTTGGGACAAGAAGCTTAGTAATAGGTGGCGATAACCAAAAGATGTCACAGACAAAGGTCAAAAATGTGTTGAAGGTGGTGATATTATCTAAAGGAATGTGCTAATCAAGAGTAGACAGCAGGACAAACAAGGTACAGATAGACCTAGTGGGGGTGGGGTGGGGTGAAGGAATACTAAAAGGGCTAAAACTTAGAGATAAACAATGGGTGATAAGTGGGGTGTAAGGAGCTGAAGTCGAGGTAGCTGTGGGAGTCGGTAGGCTTGTAGTGGATATTGTTGGACAGTCTATCACCAGAAATTGAGACAGAGAGGTCAAGGAAGGGAAGGGAAGTGTCAGTCAATTTCTGGTGATAGACTGTCCACCAGTATCCATTGCAAGCCCACCGACTCCCACAGCTACCTCGACTACAGCTCCTCACACCCCGCTTCCTGTAAGGACTCCATCCCATTCTCTCAGTTCCTTTGTCTCCGTCGCACTGCCACTTTCAAAAACAGTTCCTCTGACATGTTTTCCTTCTTCCTTATCCTAGGTTTTCCACCCACGGTGGTTGACAGGGCCCTCAACCATGTCCAGCCCATCTCCCGCGCATCCACCCTCACACCTTCTTCTCCCTCCCAGAAACATGATAGGGTCCTCCTTGTCCTCACTTATCACCCCACCAGCCTCCGCATTCAAAGGATCATCCTCCACCATTTCCGCCAACTCCAGCATGATGCCCCCACCAAACACATCTTCCCTTCACCCCCCTGGCAGCATTCTGTAGGGATCGTTCCCTCCGTGATACCCTGGTCCACTCCTCCATCACTCCCTACTCCTCAACCCCCTCCCACAGCACCTTCCCTTGCAACTGCAGAAGATGCAACACCGGCCCCTTCACTTCCTCTCTCCTCACCATCCAAGGGCCCAAACACTCCTTTCAAGTGAAGCAGCATTTCACTTGCACTTCCCTCAACTTAGTCTACTGCATTTGTTGCTCCCAATGCGGTTTCCTCAACATTGGAGAGACCAAACACAGACTGGGTGACCGTTTTTCAGAACACCTTCGGTCTGTCTGCAAGCATTACCCAGACCCTCCTGTTGCTCGCCATTTCAAAACTCCACCCTGCTCTCATGCCCATATGTCTGTCCTTGGCCTGCTGAATTGTTCCAGTGGAACTCAACGCAAACTGGAGGAACAGCACCTCATCTTCCGACTGGGCACTTTACAGCCTTCCGGACTGAATATTGAGTTCAACAATTTTAGATCTTGAACTCTCTCCTCCATCCCCACCCCCTTTCCGTTTCTTCCACCTCCTTTTTTTCCAATAACTGATATAGATTTTTCTTTTACCACCTATTTCCATTATTTTTAAATGTATTTCCACCCGTTGTTTATCTCTACCTTTTAGCCCTTTTAGTAGTCCATCCCCCCATCCCACCCCCACTAGGTCTATCTGTACCTTGTTTGTCCTGCTGTCTACTCTTAATTAGCACATTCCTTTAGATAATATCACCACCTTCAACATCTCTTTGTCCTTTTGTCTGTGACATCGTTTAGTTATCTCCACCTATCACTGGTCCACTATCCAGCTCTACTTGTACCACCTCCTTAAACCAGCTTATATTTCACCCATTTACTATTTTTACTTCGTTTTGTTGAAGGGTCATGAGGACTCGAAACGTCAACTGTGCTCCTCTCAGCTGATGCTGCCAGACATGCTGAGTTTTTCCAGGTATTTGTTTTTCTGTTTCTGCTCTCATAACCTTGTTGTACTGAGGCAATCAGGATTATACACCGTATTCTAAGTATGGTCACATCAATGTTTTTAGCAAGTTGCAAATTACCTCACTTTTGGCTCAATATTGCCTTCTTAATGCACCCCAACACCTAATTTGCTTTCCATGCTGCCACTGAGAATTGTTCCCATATTAGATAACGGAATCACCAAATCTTACAGAATAGAAATGGGAAAATGGATCGAACTGTAAATATTGTGAATCTGACACAATGATATGAAACTGGAAACACCCAGCAGATCCATCATTATCTGTAAAATGATAGGGGAATGATTCAGGTTTATCTCTGGTGTGGACTGACAATAAAAGGAAAGAGTTTGATGAGGCTGGGAAAAGGAGGGAACAGGGAGGGTATAGTGGGAAAGCAATGAGTTACCAGAAAACTTCTAAACAGTAAATTGAGAAACGGTAGATGACAGAAATAAGCCTGTGGGTTAAACAAAAGACATTTGAAAACAATGGAGAGTTGAAAATGTGCAAAACCCAAACTAAGAAAGAAAGCCAAAGGGAAATGCTGTGGGTCAGAAAAAAACAATCGTTTCCCCCATCGATGCTGTGATTTTATCTCATGCTTCGGAGGCTTGAAGACTTTCATCAATTCATCCTTTCATCTGCTCACCTTGAATCCTAAATTCTCAAATACCCACGTTAACAATAACTCCTCATCCCTGGTAACATGCTGATGAATCTGCAGGACAGTTCCTTCAGTGTTTATATTTCATTCAATAATGGAGTGTCCAAAACTGCACACAACTGGAATAAATTATTTTTCTCTGTCTTCCTGGTGTGACCCATCACTCCTCATAGGAGCTTCAGCAAACTAAACTCATTCAATCTGCAACTTCCCCTCCAACCATTCTGACTTGGGACTCTATCGCCGTTCCCTCACTGTCACTAGGTCAAAAAGAGAATGTCCTTCCCAGCAGCACTGTGGGTGTACCGGTACCAGATGGACTGCAACAGTTCAAGAAGGTCGCTCACCACTGCCTTCTCTAGGGTATTTAAGAATGAGTAACAAATGCTGACTTAGCCAGTGATGCCCACATCTCGTCAAAGAATATTTAAAAATTCCTGTCCCTGTTTCTCACTCTGACAGTCACCCCTCATGTGTGAACGTCAGGTAATTGAGTTCATTCACTGTGTAATTTCCTGCCTCTATACTCTTGGTGTGGAACGTAACTCCCTTTTCCTACTGTTAGACATTGGAAAAATTGACCCCATTGTCTGCTATCCCTGCCACAAACTCCATCTTCTCACCACTTGATTTTATTTGTCCGCCTGGTCACTGACTAAAGCTTAGCCAGGCTATCTGTGATTTCAGTGTCCACCTTCAAGCTGAACTCAATTTGCTGCAAACTTGCCAGCACAATAATATCCTACTTCTCTCCACAAAACACTGCATGACTCTACCCCTATCGCAACACTTCTCCTGAACCTTCATCCATGTATTTGGAACAGTTGAGTGTGGAGGTAACCAAGGTAACCTTGCAACCTCTGGAATGTTAAGCTACTTGGATTCTGCTACCTGTACCCTGTACCACTCCAGGTCCCAGGTATCACTTGTGTGCTCACCTATAATATCTCCCAGTCCTCAGATGCCTTCAATTTAAAATTCCCCTTCTTCTGTTTAAATAAGTTAATGACCTTGACCCTTTCGTTCCTTGTAAGCTGCTCGAGTCCTGAAACCTCCCATTGGAATTCTCCATTGCTCTGACTCTTGCCTTATGATCAGTCACTCCTTCACACCACCACAGTGTTCAGTTACCTTGGGTCCCACTCACTCTCAAAACCTATCCACTTCCCACTCCTTACCAAGTTTTCATACTCGTAGCAAATTTGCAAAAATACCAAGCTTCTGAACTTTCAGTTACTGAGGGGGAAATTGATCGGATTGATTGGATTTTTCACCATTATTATTGGTCGATTCTCCTGACAGATAAATCAACAGCACTGGTTTGGTTCAGACAATGGTGATTTCTCTGCCAGTTTTCATTTTAAGATTCCCATTCTTCTGTTAATATAACTTAATGACCAGAATCGTCCCTTCCCTTCCACCAGAGATCTGAGTTGCTGCTATTTTCTTGCTGAGTAAATGAGAAACTATGACAGCAAGAAGTCAGTGTGAGGAAACAAGTGGATCATATTGTCAATCAATAATTTGACAAATAAGACTCATCACACTGATCACATTAAAATACTGCAGATTGTCAATGATCCCTCACTCTCCCCAAAATGTATTTCAGACTTCTGGCTTAGTTTATTCACATTTATTTGATGTTAATGACTGAAATGAGATGAAGATGATTTTTAGTGAATGTTCATTATGCATCAATTCTCGGCCCAGTGACTGTTTATTGTGCTCAAAACAATTGGAAATGCCATCACTGAGCAGATCCTTTCCTCCTCATTCTCGGTGGTTATCTTTCACTCTGATCCTCAATATATTCATTATTATTCTTTGCAGAAAGTCACCGAGCTCACGGATAAGGGAAACTGGGCGGAGAGTTCCAAGCTTCTCCTAAGTCTGGTGATGGAGAAAGGCTCTTGGGCCCGAAGGGTGATGTGGGAATCCTTTCTGAAAGTGCATCATGGGGTCCCAAAGTTGAATAAAATAATAAAAGAAATACAGGAACTTGGTACGGTAAAATCACACAGTGAATTCAATTTCAGATTGAAACATTGCAGATTTTGCTATAACATGACACAAATCTGATTTCATGAATGTTAATTGCTTTAAACAGGTTCTGATCCATTTGATTACATGAACATTGGAAGAGGCTTATCTGAAGTACCCAGTCACCTGAAAGGTAAGAGATGAAATGGACATTTAAAACCATTTCACTTTTTTAAATTCATTCATGGGATGTGGGCTTCGCTGGCAGGGCTAGCATTTATTGCCCATCCCTAGTTGCCCTTGAGAAGGTGGGGGTGAGCTGCCTTCTTGAGCCACTGCAGTCCATGTGGTGTAGGTACACTCACAGTGCTGTTAGGAAGGGAGCTCCAGGATTTTGACCTAGCGACAGTGAAGGAACAGCAATATATTTCCAAGTCAGGATGGTGAGGGACTTGGAGGGTAACCTCCAGGTGGTCGTGTTCCCATCTATCTGCTGCCCTGGTCCTCATAGGTGGTAGTGGTCGTGGGTTTTGAAGATGCTGTCTCTGGAGACTTGGCGAATTCCTGCAGTGCACCTTGTAGATGGTACACACTGCTGCTACTGTGTGTCAGTGGTGGAGGGAGTGAATGTTTGTGGATGTCGTGCCAATCAAGCGGACTGATTTGTCCTGGACGGTGTCCAGCTTCTTGTGTTGTGGGAGCTGCACTCATCCAGGCAAGTGGGGAGTATTCCATCACACTCCTGACTTGTGCCTTGTAGATGGTGGACAGCTTTGTGGAGTCAGGAGGTGAGTTACTTATTGCACGATTCTTAGCCTCTGACCTACTCTTGTAGCTAGAGTATTTTTGTGGCTAGTCCAGTTCAGTTACTGGTCAATGGTAACCCCTGCGATGTTGGTAGTGGGGGATTCAATGATGGTACTACCATTGAACATCAAAGGGTGATGGTTGAATTCCCTCTTGTTGGACATCGTCATTTTCTGACACTTGTGTGGCGTGAATGTTACTTGCTACTTGTTAACCATGCCCTCCTGCACTCTTCTTTGAACCCCTGGCTTGATGGTATTTGTTGAGTGGGGGAAACGCCGGGCCATGAGGTTACAGTTTGTGTTTGAGTGCAATTCAGCTGCTGCTGATGGCCCACATCGATGCCCAGTCTTGAGTTGGCTGGATCTGATTGAAATCTATCCCATTTAGCACGGTGGTAGTGCCACAAAACACAAAGGAGGATATCCTCAATGTGAAGGCGGGACTTCGTCTGCATAATGACAGTGCGATGATCACTCCTACCGATACTGTCATGGACAGATGCATCAGCGGCAGGCAGGTTGGTGAGGATGAGGTCAAGTATGTTTTTCCCCTCTTGTTGGTTCCCTCTCCGCCTGCTGCAGACCCAATCTAGCAGCTATGTCATTTAGGACTCGGCCAGCTCGGTGAGTAATGGTGCTACCGAGCCACTCTTGGTGATGGACATTGAAGTCCCCCACTCAGAGTACTGTGCTGTTGCCACCCTCAGTGCTTCCTTCACTCAACATAGAGGAGAACGGAATCAGCTGAGGGAGAGCGGCACATGGTGCTCAGCAAGAGGTTTCCTTGCCCACGTTTAACCTGATGCAATGAGAATTCTTGGAGTCGATGTTGAGGACACCCAGGGTAAATACCACTGTGCCGCCACCTCTGCTGACAGGACACCTGTATTATCCCAGTCCCAGGGATAAGGATGGATATTATCCGATAATATGGGACATTATCTCCATGAGGATTGACCAGCCTGTGAGGCAGCTCTCCCAATAAGGAGGAATTTACAGGGTCGACAGGGCTGTGATTGCTGTTGTAGTTTCCTAGGTCGATACCGGGTGCTGTGTCTGGTTTCATTCCTATTTTGTGTTACAACTGCGTGTGAGGCCATTTCAGAGCTAACTGCAAAGAGCTAATTGCTGTGGGTCTGAAGGTGCACGTAGGCCAGACCAGGTAAGGACGGCAGATGGGTTGAACCAGATGGGTTTTTACAACAATCGACAATGGTTTCATGGTCATCATTAGGCCTTTAATTCCAGATTTGTATTGAATTCAAATTCTCCCATCCACCATGGCGGGATTCGAACCCAGGCTCCCAGAGCAGTACTCTGGGTCTCTGGGTTACTAGTTCAGCGACAATACCATCACCTCCTTTCTGATAATCTGAATGATTGGAACCTTTGTTTTAGAGATTCTCAGATTCTGAAAATCAGAAAATCAAGTGCTGGGAAACAGGATTGAACATGATGAGGATTTGTCATTGATCCTCAACTATGGACATATTCAATTTACAATTCATATGAAATGATTTCTGTTGTATTCTGTAAATATGTGGGCATTGCATTTCTTGACTTAGTCCAGCTGCTGTTTGCTATTCTGATATTATATACACACCTGCCAGAATCCCACTATGCTGTGAATCAGAATGCGAACCGGTGTGTGCACTGATTCTCTGGGCTCACAGTGAAGAGCTGGGCCTTGAGCCAGATGTTATGGGTTCCCTGCACCCAAGAAATCATTCCTATCATTAACAAATCAAATGCTGAGCGGGAAGATCGCAGAAGGTCCATCAAGCCAATTCCACACCACAATGGCTCAACAATGATGGCTAAACAGTTCTTCCTGCTGCTGCCTCCCACTCCCCCACCCCTGCCACTCTCAAGGATCATGCAATCTCCTGGTCGAGGCAAAAATAGAAAAGCCCAGAGCCAGTGTGGGAAAACGTTCCCTCGTATTCTTCTCTGACCTCCTCAGTTGATCGAATCCAATTCAGGAAATCGTGTTGTCCAGTTGTTACCTATAAGCCAGTTACTTTCTACATGATGCGATCTCTGTCCAAGTCAGGAACTGGTCCAGCTCCCTCTTCAGAGTCAGCACTGACCATAGCAACTGGAAACTCATTCCAAAGGCTCACAATTCTCCTGGCAGAGAAAAGAAACACTGAATATGCTGTCCATTCCTACACTTACATAGTTTAAACTAGTCCTACCCAATTTGATAAACTAGCATAATCTATCAATCGGGACTCTATCCAGGCATCCATGTATTTACTAGGTCTCTGTAAATTAGTGTAAATCTTTTCTGCTTGAAATTAAACAAATTAAAATCCTTCAGCCTGTCTGAGTAGCTGAGCTTCTCTAAGCTGGGAATCATTCCTGCAGCTCTCCTTTGGAACTTTTCCAATGGCATTATATTATCCAACACGTAGGGGTAACCAAAACTGTGCACACTATTGAGATGTGGTCTGACTGGGAACCTGGACAGGCAATGTGATAGCCCTTGTTTAACACTGATTGGTTCAATTAATATAAACTCAATACTTTGTTAGCTTTAACTACAGTTTTTCTGCATTGATCATGAACCTTAAGTGATCTGTACACAGTAGCACCAAGATCTTTTTTATCTCTCACCCTGTCTCAGTATTGTTCCCTGAAAATGATGCTTGTATTCAATATTGGCTGAATCAATATGTATGAGGTACAGTTATCTGAATGGAACACTGTTTGCCAATGTGTGTCCACAGTTGTAGCACATCTAAACGTTTTATTGGATTTGATCACCCTCTACTATCTTAATCTTCAAATCAATGTTTTTGTCATCTGAAAACGTATATATTGTACTCCTAACACCCTACTACTTGTGCTCCTGATTCATATTTTCACCCTTGTCCAGCTCATGACTACAGATTGTCAAAAGTCATGGGTGTAGGACCAGCTCTCGGGAGAGCTCACTTGTAACATATCTTCAAATTAAATTTGAGGTTCGGGATTGAAGAGACTTCCTAAACCAGAGTTACAAATTTCAACTCATACTCCATCAAATGAAGTAACCTAGTGTGAGGATGCTTATCAAAGGCTTTCTGAAAGTCTAGAGTGACAATGTCCACCAGATTTCTCCCATGCCTTATCCTAGTGACTTCCTCAATAAACTCCACCAAATTTTCTCGACACAAGCTAATTTATTTGAAGTTGTGTTGTGAATTTCTAAAGGCATCTTCCCTTTCCCAGTGATCATAAAGAACATTCCTTATTATCCCTTCCACCATTTGTCCCTTTTTAAATTGTACAGATAATGTTAAAGAAATTTGAAACATTGCATTTTTATTATTTCACGGAACAGAATGAGAGGTCAGAAAGTCTTTGATCTGAAATGAGAATATCTACAGATATTCACACAACAGAATATTGATATGGAGAAATGTGAGGAAAGGGAATATTCAGGGTGACTGGGAATCTACTGACCCATTTCCTCATGGCGGTGAAAGAGAGCTCACTATTCTACTCAAAGAGTAATCCAACATTTCACGGGTTGTGTTTGAACCCAATGCAATAATTAGAATAAATATATTTTTAATTTCCAAACACTAAATTGTGGGAAACTAGAAGCAAAGCTAATTATTTGTAAACAGTTCAAATGAACTGTGAATGTTACTGCTCTAATGTTACATGGAGTGAAATAGTTCTATTTCTAGTTCTGATCAGTAAGATGACAGGACTATTATAAAAACACAATCAATGTATGCATGTGTAAAACTCCTGAAAAATTGTTAGCAGTTTCTGAAACGCAGTACAACAGGAAAAGATTTATTCTTTTTGAGTTCTCTGTTCGAAGGCAGGTCCAACTCACAGCTAAACCATGGTAGGGCAAGGAGGCAGGTCCAAGATCCACTTGAGCTGGAATGGAATCGAACCCCATGCTGTTGGCACTAACCTGATCCACACTGGCTGTTCAGTCAACTGAGCCAATCAGCCCTAATATCTCAGAGAACCTGCCCACAGCCTGACAGAATACCAGAAGGACTCTTGCTTTCCAAGTGCACAGTGATGTCAAAGATAACTTGCTGAAGGCAGGTTGCAATGACAGTGGGACTCCTGAACAATTACAGTCACTCCCTCTCCCACTCCTATCCAATGTCCTATTTACCATTGCTGCAGAAGATTGGCTTCGCTGAGGATTTCATAAACTGATTGACAAGAACACCTACCACCATATAACCAGGGCCTTTGTGGATTTGTAATGAGGTGTCCAGAGCAAGGGCAGGTCAGAAAGTGTTAACCCTCAGAGAGAAAATATTGCCTTTATAAAATCTCCATGTTCAGTAAATATTAGAACCAAGTGACGACTTTAAATTTCACATGTCTATTGCTCACTTTCAAGCGAGGTTTCCAATAATTGAGCTTTAATTCCTGCACAAACTTCGATTGAAACCATAAAATGAATCTACCTATTCAGCAAGATCATATTGAGAAGCCTTTTATGTTACTACAACTAATATTTTCTGTCTACTCTAATTGAAGGTGTTCAGCAGAAACACAAGGAGATCCTCCGGGTACAAACTGAAACATTGAGAGTGAACACTATCCTAATAAAGGAGAAGATTAAGATTTTCCAGCTGGTTGATCGATACGCTGAGCTAACAATCATTTCTAATGTTCGAGATCGGACACTTGTAGAACATGAACTGCTGGCAAGAGGCCGGGACCATGAAGAGTGGAGAGAGAAACATCTCCGGAGAGAACTGGAAAAAATCCGAACTGATCAATTATTCCAGAGCAGTTTTTCCCTGAGAAAATCTGAATCTGGGAGCTCCGCAGCAGTGAGTGGAGTCCCAGGGATTGGAAAAACAACAATGGTACAAAGGATTGTTTATGACTGGGCCACTGGGAAAATATTTCCAGACTTTCAATTTGTTTTCAGTTTTAAATTCCGGGATTTGAACAATATTAACAGTAGAATAAATTTGAGGAATTTGATCCTGGATCAGTATCCTTACTTTGGGAATGTTCTGGGAGAGCTCTGGAAGAACCCAGAGGGATTGCTGTTTATATTCGATGGTTTGGATGAATTCAAGGACAGTATTGATTTTGCTGATAATCAGAGAAATACAGAACCTCAGTTCATGTGCACAGACCCTGAATGCTGGTGTGAAGTGTCTGACATTGTGTCCAGTTTAATACAGCACAAGCTGCTCCCAGGATGTTCAGTGCTAGTGACCAGCCGCCCCACTGCATTACATTTATTGGAAAAGGCTGAGATCAGTGTCTGGGCTGAAATCCTGGGATTTGTTGGTGATGAACGGAAGGAATATTTCAACAAGTTTTTTGAAGATCAGACGGTGGCAGCAGCTGTTTTCAAACACGTGGAGGGGAACGAGATCTTGTACACCATGTGCTACAACCCTTCCTACTGCTGGATCCTCGGTCTGTCACTGGGTCCTTTCTTTACACAAAGAGACAGGAAACAGCAGCAAGTTCCCAGGACCATCACCCAACTGTATTCCTACTATATTTACAACATTCTGAAAAACCATGGCCGAGAGATTGAAAGCCCCCGTGATGTGTTCCTGAAGCTTGGTGAGATGGCCTTCACAGGAGTCTCTGAGAAGAAGATTGTGTTTAGAAATGGAGATTTGATCAAGTACAATCTGCAACCTTCCCAGTTCCTGTCTGGGTTCCTGATGGAACTTTTGGAGAGAGATGATTCTACCCAGAATGTGGTTTACACGTTCCCACACCTCACCATCCAAGAGTTTGTAGGTGCACTCGCACAATTCCTGACTCCCAATCCCAAGGACATCCAGAAACTGCTCAGTGAAGCAGACAGTGAAAAAGATGGGAGATTTGAGATATTTCTCCGTTTTGTTGCTGGTCTCTCCTCCCCACAGTCAGCTTGGCCCCTGGAGGAGTTTCTGAGTCCATTTCTTCATCAAACAACCTGTCGAGTGATTGACTGGGTGAAGGAGAAGGTTAAAGGTCAGATTGGAAACACAGCTACTGAAACTGGTAAAAGGAACCTCCTGAATACATTCCACTACCTGTTTGAGTCTCAGAATAAAGCACTGGCTCAGGCCACATTGGGAGCTGTGGAAACACTTGCATTTAGTGGATTGAGACTGACCCCGATTGACTGTGTGGTCCTGTCTCATGTCCTTGGACTCTGTGATACAATAAAATGCCTCGATCTAAACCAGTGCAACATTCAGTGTGAAGGACTCCAGCGGCTGGAAAACATTCTGTACAAATGCCAGAAGTTGAGGTAATTGCTTGTTTGGTCCTGTGGCTCATATTTTCATTATTGAAGTATTTTTTTCTATTTTACAAATGAAAAAATAAATCACTTCCAGTTCAAGAAAAAAGAGGCCGAGTCAGAAAAAAACTTTACAAAATAGGATGAGTGTAAAATTCCAAATTGGAAAATATGAATAATGCCTTTGTGAACAAATTGTTGGGATACTTAATGGTCAATTAAATAGTTTAAGCGTGGGATTTTGATCATAAGAAATAGTGCTAATTATTTACAAAGGGAACAGATTATAGATAGTCTAAGGATAATAAACACCAGTGGAGATAAAATAACTTAAATAATAATAACTATTATAAACCATATCAACTGTAAGCTGTGCTGATCACAAGGGAAAATAAGTCCTATATATCATCATCATTAATCAAATTGTTTCTGGTGGGAGGGTGAAATATCTTAAATTTAGATAATTACGAAAGAAGACCTTTCGAATTCTGATTATTTAAATTTGCTCCCAATTCTGTTCATTTAATGAAGAAACCTGCTGCTGATCTATAAGTTCGAAGTCGCCCATTGCACGTTTATACCCAGAATGCAGAAACACGCTGGACAACTGGGAGTAATTTCAGGAATCTGTACCATTGACTGGTTCTTACTCAGAGTGGACAGTCTCTGGCAGAACTGATAGTTGAACAGCTACAACAGGATTTTCTGATAATCCACCCCACATCTGGGAAACTGCTGCAAGCAGGGAACTCGCGGAAATTCCCTTGAAATATAATAAAAGCTGCACCTGCAGTAAATGTCACTGTTAGTTAATAGGGTGCAACATGGGAAACACACCTCCTATATCAACTCGGGGAACAGGGACATGTCAACTTTGTAACAGGACAGAATAAACTTTCCTTGTTGCATGAAATCCAGCGGATAGATTTTACAGCAGCAGTTAGCACACTTTGACGATATCCAGTAATATCTGGAAATCAAGACGTGGAAGGGAGAGAGGAACCTGGTGAAATTAGAATCACTAGGGAAGCAGTGCTGAGTGAACTGATGGAGCTGCAGGCTGACAAGACTCCATGTCCTGATGGGCTTCATCTTAGGGTCTTAAAAGAGGTGGCTAAAGAGGTCATGTATGCGCTGGTGATAATTTTGCAATATTTGCAAGATTCCGGAAAGGTTCCATCTGATTGGAAAGTAGCAAATATAACCCCTCTATTCAAGTAGGGAGGGAGGCAGGAAGCAGGAAACCATAAGCCAGCTAGCTTGACGTCTGATGTGGGGAAGGTGTTAGAATCGATCGTTAAGGGGGTTATAGCTGGGCACTTAGAGAAACTCAAGATAATGGGGAAGAGTAAACATGGTTTTCTGAAAGGGCAATCATATATAACCAATTTAATGAAGTTCTTTGAAGGAGTGACATGTGCAGTGGATAGAGGGAAACCTGTAGATATACTGTGCTTGGATTTCCAAAGGCATTTAATAAAGTGCCACATCAAAGGTTATTGCATAAAATAAAGACCATGGTGTAGGGATTAACTTATTAGCATGGATAGAAGATTGGCTGGCTTTCAGAAAACAGAGGCTATGCATCATTGGGTCTTTTTTCTGATTGGCAGGATGTGACGAGTAACTGCTGGGAGTGCTAAATTTAAGGAGTGCAGGTGCCATTTCAAACCCAGATAAATTAGAATCATTTTTTTCGTCTGCTTAGTGTTCTGCTGAGTGTTGTATTTATTTGTTGTCCATCATATAGGGCTATGAAATGGGCATTGTGGGCTCATACCTCCTGAATGCGTAATATCCACTTGTTAACAATTTCAGATTACTGAATGACATGCTGGACCCTCTATTAGTAAAGTGCATGGCAGCCTGGATACTGTGCAAATCTCTCACCTTCACATTCTACCAAACTCCCACTCTCCTACTGGACCAAAGCTTTAAAGACACTCAGACATTGTCAATGGCAGTGAAGCCTTTGTTCATCATGTTGTCTTGGAGACCCAGCCAAACTCTTTCCTCCTGCCTTCATGACTGTGCCCTGCAGCACACTGGCACAAGATTGCACATACTGAGGCCTTACTCACCCTGGCCACCTTCATGAGATCAATGAGGCCCTTCTGGCATTGAGGCCAGGTTCTCCTGACAAGCCCAACATTGCTGACCTCTTCAGCTCCTGCTCCCAGGCAGCACGTGTTTGGCTTGGCTTCTTCCTCTTCCCACCAGATGGCATCAGCTGCTCATGTTGGTTGGACACTGCATGTACGAGGGCTCTGAGTGAGTCCTCATTAAATCGAGGGGCTGGTTTGGCCCTTCTCCCCTGTTTCTCCCCTCGCTCCAATGGCGCTGACATCTCTGAAGGAAAACATGCAGCAACTAGACAAATCCTCCATGCAACAGTTCAAAAAGAATGCCTGCTCTGCTCAGTGGAAAAGTATGGAGACAGCAGGATTCATAAATAAACACTCAGCTTAACAGCCTGGAAATAGCTGAAGTCCAAGTGAGCCTCCAAGCTGTGAACAATGCCAGCATTTGTTCTGTCCTCTGACACTGCCCCATTCCAGGGGGCCCATTAAATTACTGACTGACTTCATTTCGGGTCAAGGCCAATGACCTCAAAGGCTGGATATGCCGCCCTCCAATACTGATTGGACAGATGCTTGCCCCCTGTTGGCCTGAAACCCGCCCTCCGTTCGCAATTGGATCAATTAGCGGATCATACACCAAGTTTGAATGGTGGTGTCAGAGATCCGCCCACTTTCTGCTCAAGTTCCCCCTTCCCCGCCTTACAGGAGTGTGTTATTCAGCCCCATGTGTGGGGATTCGGAGGGATTAGGAAACCCCCGGAAATTTCTCTGAACTATAGCAATAGTCTCTTCTGCAGTAAAGGTAAAGCCTGTTTAATTGTAAATAAAGTGGGGGAGACCCCTCCCCTGTCAACGAGGAGAACAGGTACATTTCAATTTTGTTAAGGGGAGAGAATAACATTTCCTTGTTGTATAAAATCCAGAGGGATGGATTTTAAAGCAACAGTCAGTAGAGTTTCACAATATAATTCACTCCGAGGTATTATACAGAGCAATGTAATACACAGAGTTATGAAGGACATGGAATCACTCCTTTAATTCTTGGAAAATTGGGCCGTTCTCATAAAAAACCAGAATTAATGAAAAACAGAAATGAAACAAGTTTCCTCAAACTTGGCGGGCCAGTCACTGAGCTTCAGGAGAGTAATTCTGATCATCAGGGATTGAGGCCAAACTGGGGGACATTTAGAGGCTGCACAAAGACAACTCTCTATCTATTAAACATTGAGAGGGGTGAAAGTGGTATTCACCAGTAGTCAAATTAGTGATAGTGAATTGTTCACCAGTTTACACTGCTCAATCTTTCCTTTTCCGTTCAATTGAAAGGAAAATCTGGTGAGCTGTAGTATGGGTGGGTGATCCAATATCACCCATCATTAACTATCCACAAAAGATCAAATTACCCCCAATAGATTTAATTTACAGTCACAGTAAAATCTCTGCATTGATTTCTGATGTCGCTTCCATGTTTCCTGTGATATTGGGCAAAACAATTGAATCTGATCTGAGTTTTTATTCAATGTAACTACATTTCGGGGCTCCCCGAAGGAGGGAAACAGAGGCAGCGGAGGGAGGAGGTGAAAGTGCCAAGAACACTGGCACCGGCCGTGTGTCAATTTCAAGATGCTGATGCTCATTTCATCATGAATCACCAAGAGTAGGCGGGTTGGGACAGGAATCTCAAGTAAGACAGTTGAGACCTTTGTTAAGCCCATCATAAAGTTTGAGATTTAGTGTTCTAAAGGAGCGGACAGTTTACCTGTTCATCTGAAGGAAAGTGGGCACAGAGTGGAAACCAGCCATGGCTGTCACAGCCCGATAGAAGGTCAGTGGGACAGGCACTTAGTAAGGGGGTTCCTTGGTGCTGTGGAGGTGGCATGGAGCATGGAAACTCAGGATTTGAATGGGGTTGGCAGTCCCAGCAGTGCAGAGGGAAACTCAGAATTTGAATGGGGTTGGCACTCGCAGCAGTGCGGAGGGAAACTCAGGATTTGAATGGGGTTGGCACTCCCAGCAGTGCGGAGGGAAACTCAGGATTTGAATGAAGTTGGCACTCCCAGCAGTGCGGAGGTAAAAGAGGGAGAAAGGCTGCCAAGAACAATTGAGAGGACACCTTCCTAGAAGGAAGGCTCCAGCTGTCAGATGTTGGATGAGAGGCAACACCCTCCCCAGGGAGGGCAGAACCCCAGGCATCAGAAGGGCACGGGAGAGGAAAGAGGGGCAGGAAGGCGACAGAGGCCAAACATTCAATGCAGGAACTCTTGCTGAAGACGGAGTTATCAAGGCCCAGTGATGGTGGATATTGTGACCCTTCAGGCAGTGGCCACATATATTTGTGCCCTCAATGCTGAATACCTCGCAGCACTGGTCAGGGTTATTGTGGCATTGAATTCCTTCACATCTGGCTTCTTCCAAGGATCGGGTGTGGACCTTAGAGACATGTCACATGTGGCTGCTCACCAGGCCATCTCACAGGTCATGGATTCACTTTTTGCCAGAGCTGGACAGCGCATTCATTTAATAACAGGGAGGCTTTGCAGGGACCCAGGGATTCCCCCAGGAGCAGGGTATCACTGATTGTACCCATTGGCCATCAAGGCACCCAGTGACTGGTCAGGGAAATCCATACAGGAAGGGCTTCCACTCCCTCAATGGCTCCTCTGTGACCACAACAAAAACTTCCTCCATGTGTGCACTCACTTTCCTGGCAGCTGCCACGATACTTCATCCTCCAAAATGTGTGTCCTAGAGGATAACGCATATTCCTCCAAGTGATGTTACTGAGCTCTCTGTGGGAGTCCCAGAAAGAGGCACAATGGTTGGACAACCATTGAACAGAACATCAGGCTTCTGAAGATGTGATTCCAGTGCCTTGGCCAGTCGGGTGGGGACCTCCAATCCCCTCTTGCAAGTGTCTCTGTCAGTGTGGAAACCTGCTGCATTCTCCATAACATGGCTCTCCAGAGAGGTGTGGACCTTGAGGACAATGAGGCACTGGGATGACACAGCTCATCGAGGGAACAGCGAGAGAGGAGGTGAAGGGAGAGGACGCTGAACAAAGTGGAGCCCCTGCTGCATGATGAGGTGGCTTCCTCCTGCCACCCTCGGGGAAGAGGAGCTTCCCCTGCTCCCTCCCTCATGGCCTCCAGTTTGGCAGCGATAAAGTGAGGGGATTCCCTGCCCTGGGTGCCAAGCCTCGGGCTTCCCTGTGACATCTCACTTCCCTCTGGTGCTGTGGAAGGCTTTGGTACAAACTCCTGATCTCTCCCTCAGGACAACCAGCAGCCTCAGTGATGCTGCCAAGTGAACAGGAAATCTGACTCCATGACAAATAATGACGTCCCCATGTAAAAATCATACCTTTAATCACTTTCCCACCGGTTGTGGGTTTCTGACCCAAAATAACCCCAGCTCCTGTTCCTTACCAGCATTGTGAAAATTCAGCCTGTTTTAATCTGGTTCTCACTTCTCTGTTTAGACTGAGTTCTATTAATCTGGGAGATTCAGGAGTGAAACTACTGTCTGCGGCCCTGAGGAATCCAGGCTGTAAAATACAGGAACTGGAGTAAGTACCAGACTGTGTGAGTTTGTGTTTATAATAACCGGATGTCTGACACTGTATATAATTATTATCAGGAATTAGGTTATTAATGGCACTCTGTACATTAATATGAGGATCAGTAACAGGATTAATATTAATCAGTGGGGTGAAAATGGACATGGAAATGGCAGGGATGTAAAACAGGTAAAATCACATTATCTGGTGTCTATAGGAACAACTGATATTGAGGTCTATTGAAGTAGACCCATATCACAGATGACCGATGCAGTGCTGACTATTCTGTAACTCCATACATGTCCATTTTCACCCTGCCTGTATTTTGTCCAGATTTCCACTGTTTTCCCTCCCTCTGATCTCCAGACTCTGTAACAACGCTCTCACAGATTCTTGTGCTAAGGATCTTGCCTCCGCTGTCAGTACAAACAGTCACTGATGAACCTGGACCTAAGTAATAATAAATTGAAAGATTCTGGAGTGAAACTACTGTCTGCAGCTCTGAGGAATCTAGATAGTAAAATACAGAAACTACGTAAGAACATAAGAAATAGGATTAGGAGTAGGAGTAGGTCATTTGGATCCATGAGCCTGCTCTGCTATTCAATAAGATCATGGCTGATCTGCTTGTGTTTTGAATTTCACATTCGTATCTGCTGCTGATAATCTTTGATTCCCTTGCCTAACAAGAATCTATCCAGCTCCGCCTTAAAAATATTCAATAACTCCGCCTCCACCACCTTCTGAGGCAGAGAGTTCCACTGGCTCACAACTTTCTGAGAGAAAAAAAATCTCATATCTTTCCTGAAGTGAAAAACCTTAATTTTAAAAACAGTGACCCCGAGTTCTGGACTCACCCACAGGAGGAAAAATCTTTTCCATGTCCACCTCATCAACACCATTCAGCATCTAATGTACTTAAATCAAATCACCCCTCACGATTTTAAACTCCAGTGGAAACAAGCACACTCTGTCCAACCTTTCCCCATAAGACAGCTCACTCATTCCAGGTATCAATCTAGGAAACCTCCTATGAACTGTCTCCAATGCATTTACATCCTTCCATAAATAAGGAGACCAAAACTACAGACTATTCAAGGTACGGTCTTACCAGTGCCCCGTGTAACTGAATTATAACATAATTACTTCTATGTTCAATTCCCCTTTAATAAAGGACAGCATTCCATTAGGCTTCTGAATTATTTGCTGTACCTGCATCCTAACTTTTTATGACTCGTACTAGAACACCTATATCCATCTGCACCTCGGAATTCTGCAGTCGTTCTCTGTTTAATTAATACTCTACTTTTTTATTATTCCTGCCAATATGAACAATTTCACATTTTCCCACGTTATAATCCGTTTGCCAGATTTTTGCTCACTCATTCAACTTATCTATATCCATCTGCAACCTCCTTCTATCCTCTTCACAACATACTTTCCAACCTATTATTTGCGTCATCTGAAAATTTAGCGACCATGCCATCACTCCCTTCATGTGAATCATTGATGCAAATTGTAAAAGGCTGAGACCCCAGCACAGATCCCTGCTGGACTCCACTCGAGACATCCTGCTTTTCAGAGAAAAGACCCATTTATACATACTCTCCTTTCTGCCAGCCAACCAATCTCCTATCCATGCTAATATGTTACCCTCTACACCACAAGCATTTAATTTCCACAGTAACCTTTGGCATGGCACCTTATCAAACACCTTCTGGAAATTCAAGTACAGTATATCTACAAGCTCCCTTTATCCACAGTGCATATTACTCCTTCAAATAATTCCCAATAAACTGGTTAAATATGGGCAGATTTTTCGGGTTGGTGAGCGTGGGTGGGGCCTGTCGCCGATGCATAAAATGACGCACGGTGACATCGGACGGGAGTCTCAGCGTCACCGCCCGCTATTTAGATTTTCAGTTTGGTGGGTGAGCAGCCTGTTGAGGCCATTAAGAAAGTGTTTAAAGTAGTTCAGAATGCTGCCTGTCCAACCTTAAGGTTGGAGGACAGGCAAAGAGTCCAGGTGGCCTTCACATTTTTCATGAAACCCCATCCATGGGTGGGATGAGGTTTCATGAAGGGTGAATTAATTAAATAAAACATTTTTAAACATTTGATAAACGCTATCACACGAGGGGACATGTCTAAATTTTTTTTTGCATCATTAATAAAAACTTTCATTCCGCATGTAATCTCGGTGAGGCCGCTCCATGCCTCAGGGAGGTTTCTGCCTCTTTCACCCGCGCATGTCTGAAAGGGCGCAGGCCCTGACTCAGGGAATCCAACCCCAGCCCCACTCCCCTCACAGGGAGCGTTCAGCGTTTCGGGGGTGTGCGTCACACTGGCTGAGCTTTAATTGTCCCGTCCACGTAAATTGGTGGCATGGCCTCAAACTGGGGTACCCATCGGGATTGCGCCCGACCCCACCCAAACCCCATCCATTTCTGTCCATGATTTTCCTTCCACAAAACCATGCTGACTCTACCTGATTACCCGAGTTTATCGCAGTGTTTAGCTATAACCCCCTTAATGATCAATTTTGACAACTATCCCCACCACAAATACTGATACTTTCCTGTTTTGTGCCTCCCTCCCTTCTTCACTAGACAGGTTATATTTGCAACTTTCCAATCTGATGGAACATTTCCAGAATCTAGTGAATTTTGGAAAATTGGCACCAACACACCATATACCTTGTTCCACACCACTTTTAAGATGCAAGGGTGTCGTCCATCAGGGCGAGGAGACTTGTCAGCCCACAGCTCCATCAGGTTGCTCTGTACCACTTCCTTAGTGATTGAATTTTCACCAAGTTCCTCTCTCCCTTTCACCTTCTGATTTGCAGCTATTACTGGAATGTTTTTTGTATCCTCTGCAGTGACACAGAAATATAATATTCTTCATTTCATTCGCCGTTTCTTTATTATCTACTAATAACTCCCCACTGTCACTCTCTAGAGGACCAACACTCACTTTACTTAGTCGTTTCATTTTTACGTAGCTGTAGAAACTCTTGTTGTCCATTTTTACATTTCTAGCTAGCTTCCACTCATGCTCTAATTTATTTCTCCTGTTTAACCTTTTAGTCATTCTTTATATACCAATCATCTGTCCTGCCACTCATCTTTGCACTGTTATATGCATTTTCCTTACATTTGATGCTTACCTGAACTCCTTTAGTTAACCACGGATGGTTATTTAAGTAAGTTAAGGATTTTTTTCTTTATCGTAGGAATATACTTATTCTGAATATCCTGAAATATCCCCTTTGATGTTTCTCTATTGACATATCCTAAAGCTAAGTATCCCAGTTCACTTCTGTTTGCTCAGCTTTCATGCCCACATAGTTGCCCTTATTTAAGTGTAAGGTACTAGGCTCAGACCCATTCTCCTCCCTTTCAAGCTAGATGTAAAATACAATCATATTGTGGTCCCTGTTACTTAGTTGTGCCTTCACTTTCAGGTTGCTAATTAATCTTGTCACGTTACACAATACCAAGTCTAATATAACATGTTCCCTGGTTGGTTCCAGAACAGGCTGCTCCAAGAAACTATCTCGAAAGCATTGTAAGGGCTCCTCATCCAGGCTACACTGCCAATCTGATTTTTCCAGTTTATATGTAGAATAAAATCACCCATGATTATTGCCGTCCCTTTAACACAACCACCCAACATTTCTTCTTGTCCTCCATTGTGGTTAGTGTTAGGGGGCCTGTTGACCAGTCCCACTAGTGACTTTTTCCCCTACTATTTCTCATTCCCACTCAAACCAATTCGATGTCCTGATCTCCTAAAGGAAGGTCATCTCTAACTGTTGCACCAATGCTATATTTGATTACCAGTGCTACCCCTCCACCTTTACCGAACTTCCTATTCTTCTTCAATGTCATGCACCCCTCAGTATTCAGGACTGAATCCTTGTCATCCTGCAGCCACTTCTCCATAATGTCTATCAGGTCATATTTATTTACTTCAGTTGCTCTATCAATTCATTTACTTTGTTATGAATTCTCCATGCATTCAGATACAAAGCCAATAGTTTTGCCTTTGTTATCTTTGTAACATCTCGTTTTGACTGTTGGTGTATTCTCTGTCCTTTCCCTTTGGCCTTTCCTGCCATTCTCTGTCCCTCGTTTCACATATTACTATTTTGTTTTCCTTTCTTGACTCTGCCCTTTGATTTGCTACATCTAGCCAAGTTTGATCCCTCACTCACCACCCCCACCCCAACCCCAACCCTTCCCTGTGCACCCTGTTTATTTCAAGGCCCTCTCTACTTCCCGCGTTACGGAATTGACAGGAACACTCATCCCAGCATGGTTCAGGTGTGGACTGTTCCATGGTACAGCCCCAACTTTCCTCAGTACTGGTGCTGGTGCCCCACAACCTGGAACCCATTCCTCCCACACCAGTCTTTGAGCCACGCATTTGTCTCTCTAATTTCATTTGCCTGTTGCCAATTTGCACGTGGCTCAGCTAATATCGCAGAAAGTAGTACGTTTGACGCTCTGCTTCTGAATTTGGTACTGAGACCTTCACACTGACTTTGCAGAACCTCTTTCCTTTTCCGGCCTATGTCATTGGTACTTACATGCTCTATGACAATTGGATCCTCCCCCTCCCACTGCAAGTTCCTCTCCAGCTCTGAACACAGCTCATCTGTCCTGCCACTCATCTTTGCACTGTTATGTGCATTTTCCTTACGTTTGATGTTTACCAAAACTCCTTTAGTTAACCACGGATGGTTATCTAAATAAGTTAAGGATTTTTTTCTTTATCGTAGGAATATACTTATTCTGAATATTCTGAAATATCCCCTTTAATGTTTCTCTGTTGACTTATCCTAAAGTTAAGTGTCCCAGTTCACTTCTGCTTGCTCAGCTTTCATGCCCACATAGTTGCCCTTACTTACATTTAAGGTACGAGTCTCAGACCCATTCTCCTCCCTTTCAAACTGGATGTAAAATTCAATCATTTTGTGGTCGCTGCTACTTAGTTGTGCCTTCACTTTCAGGTCACTAATTAATCCTGTCACATTACACAATACCAAGTCTAATATAACCTGCTCCCTGGTTGGTTCCAGAACATACTGCTCTAAGAGACTATCTCGAAAGTATTGTAAGGAATCCTCATCTAGGCTACACTGCCAATCTGATTTTTCCAGTGGCAGGGAGCACAGCTGTCTGGACCCTCACTCCTTGCCACAGGGAAGAGTGTCAATTCCCCTCACTATACTATGCCCTATCATAAGTACATTCCTGTTTGCTCCCTCACACATGAACGGCTTCCTGTACCATGATACCATGACCAGCCTGCTCATCCACCTTGCAGACCTCACTTTCATCCACACAGGTTGTAAGCACCTCAAACCTGTTTGATAATTGCAAAGTCTGAGGCTCCTCCACTGCTGTATGCTTGGTCCCTTTACCTGTTTTGCCCACAGTGACGTCATCCTGTCCCTCACTGTTGACCAAAACAGGTGACCCTAGTTTAAGAGGTGTGACCATCTTCTGGAACAAAGTGCCCAGTCATTTCTCCCTCTCCCTTGTTGAGCAGAGCCTGGTTTCCGGGTCAATAAGCCTGGTCAGGAATTCCTCTAGCTGCTTACAGTTTTTGCAGGCATGTTTGTCATGGCTTGCCTTGGCACCCGTGTTCTCACATCCCACAGCTGCAACGTAACACCTGTCCTGCCATTCTAACCTATGTTATTTAGTTCACTTAACTGAATGACTTTATCCCTATGTATGTTACAATTTTCTGTGCTTGTTGAATGTGAGTACCACTGGCAACTAAAATGTTATATGTTTCTTGAATGCACAGGTATGTGTTTTAGGTGTTTGTTTTAATTATTTTTTAATGCATGTTTAAATTTTAATTTTACGGTTTTAATGTTTCGGGTTATTTAATTTCAAAATCTCAGTTATTTTTATTTATGGATCTGCATTAACTCCCACATCAGTCTGAGCGCGCACACGGTCCCTTCCACTGGGCACTTACCGGCCAATCAACGCACTGGCTTCCTGTGACGTCACAATTGCCTTTACCACCCACTGCTGCCCGACAGCAACTGAAACGGTGAATTCCTCAGCTCACACCTGCCCCCTGCAGATCCGCTCCCACTCCCAGCATGGTCGGCCTCTCTGCAATCCCTGGTCTTTATCTGTAGGCATTCCTCAGCTGCCGACTGCCCCCTGCAGCTCCGCTCCCACTCCCAGCAAATTCGGCCGCTCTGCAATCCCTGGTCTTTATTTGTAGGCATTCCTCAGCTCCCGACTGCCCCCTGCAGCTCCGCTCCCACTCCCAGCAAGGTCTGCCGCTCTGAAATCCCTTGTCTTCATTTAAAGATGCTCCTCGGACCCTAACTGTCTCCCGCAGCTCCGTGCCCACTCCCAGCAAAGTACCAGATTGTGAGATTGTGTTTATAATAACTGTATGTCTGATGCTGTAAATTATTACGAGTATCAGTAATAGTGTCACTAATAAACACTGCACGTTATCATTACTGCAAGTATTAGTGTTATTAATAAACACCCTGGATTTACTCTGATTCATGAAATGTTTCTCTCTCTGATCTCCATCTGGATAGTAACAGCCTCACATATTCATAGCTCCCCTCTCAGTACAAACTGGGCACTGATGAGTCTGGACCTGAGTTACAACAAACTGCAAGATTCAGGAATAATACCTTTAAAAATCATTTAATGTCAATCTCACAGCATGAATCATAATTTAAAAATGGAAAAAACGATTATTGCTTCTACAATTGCCATGGTGGAACTTTATGGCCCCTCTCGCCAGCGGGATTTTCCAGACCCCGCCGAAGTCAATGGATTGTGAACGACCCATCCTAATTTACAGCCCCTCCCATGCCGTAAAATTCCGCCCCATATTGTATTCTTACATTTTTAGCTTAGGTTAATTAGATATTCACATTATAGATCTTTAAACTTGAAAGCTTCTCAGTTAGTAATAAAAGTGTAAAACTTCCATAAATATATTGGTAAGGCAGTTAATAAACTATCAAAATGAATAAGCTATCACAGTCTGTGGCTCCCAATAACCCAACAGTAAAATTCAGAAACTGTGTGAGATGTTGTTTCTGATAACGGGATGTCGAACACTGTTCGGTATCATTAGTATCAATCTTGGTGTCATCAACAACAACATAAACTTTCATTCATATAGCAGCTTTAATATAGTTAATTGTCCCAAGACACTTCACAGGAGTGTCATCGAACAGACTTGGGCAGCAAGGAAAATGAGATATTAGGACAGGAACTGAAAGCCAAGTCAGGGAGGTAGGTTTTAACAAGAGTGTTAAAGGAGAAGAGAGGGGTAGAGAGGTGGAAGGAAATAAGAAGGGGAATCCAAAGCTTGGGCCTGAAGAGCTCAAGGTGCAACTGCCAATGACAATCATTTCCATATTTAATAATCGGAATCATAAACACTGTATGTTATTATTAGGATTGGGAAGAGTGTTATTTCAAATAAAACTTATTAATAGGCACATAATTAGCTTGGCAGCGAAGTTAAAGCCCAAGTAATAAAAGGGGCTGTGACAGCATGGATATAAAGTTGCCTGAGTGACTGGAAACAGAAAATAGTTGTTAATGGTTGTTTTTCAGTTCGAGGAAGCAGACAGTGGAGCTCTACACCGGTTGCTTCAGGACGAGCAGTATTACATTTCTTGATATATGCTAATGACTTAGACTTGGGTGCAGCTAAAAATGAGGTGCCAAACTGGTGAAGCTACAACCCAGGACAACTTGCAGGCCAACTAATGGGAGAAGCACGTGATCCCACAACCAATCGATAAGATCAAAGTTTTGTACACCTGTCACATCCAGTTGTGAATGGTGACGGGCGATTAAACAGCTCACTGGAGGAAAAGGCTCCACCAATATTCCCATCCTCAATGGGGGAGACCAGCCACGTCTGACGATTATCGGCTCAAACAGTCCAATTTAACTGGGTCAGACCCATTCTTAGACCGTTAAAGTTGGCTTTCCCCATATTACTTATTCTTACTCTGGACCGTTCTTTGTTTCATCCCATAATCAGCCTTAACCTTACGATACAGTGATCAGTCCTTTAAACTTGATCCACTTGGCCTATCTCATTCCAAAGAATCATGTCAAGCTGTGCATCCTTTCTCACACTGAAAACAAGCTGCTGTAGAACAATTTCCTGGTCACTCCAGGAATTCTTGCCCCTCTCGGCCTGTCACATTAATACTATACCAGTCTACATTTTGATAATTAAAGCTCCCCGTTATAATTACTCTGTAATTCTTGCACCTCTCTGGAATTTCCTTGCAAATTTGTTCTTCTCCATCTTTCCCCTAGTTGGTAGCCTATAGACTAGCAAAGCAATTGCACCTTTTTTGTTCCATCGATCTAGCCATATAAATTCTGTCCTTGACCTCTTTGGATCATCTCCTTTCTCCAGCACTGAAATATTCTGCTTAATCATTCCAACCACCCCATTCCATTTTCTCTCTTTCCTATCTTTCCTGAACACTCTATATTCAGGAACAATTATTACCCAGCCCTGTCATTCGCTGAGTGAGGCCTCTATTACTGACACAGCACCATATTTCCATATGGCAAGTACACCTGGAACTCTGTAATCTTATTTACCACACTCCATGCATTCACAAACATGCTCTGTAACCCTATATTGTTTTCTCCCTTACTGTGCACAGACTTAATAAATTACTATTTCCGACTCTAGCGCTAAAATTTCTCCCAGTATTCCTTGGTATTCCTCTCTGATATTATCTCCTGGTTCCCACACTCCTGCCAAATTAGTGTAAACCCTCCTCAATACCAGGAGCAAATCACCAGGAACTCAGTTCCAGCTCTGTTTAGGTGCAATCCATCTGGCCTGTAGAGGTCTTACCTCCCTCAGAGCTGGTTACAAAGCCCCAAGCAATTCTAAATCCCTTTCCCCTGCACCATCTTTCCAGCCACTAATTCATCTGCTTATCCTCTTAGTTCTGTTTTCACTTGTGCAGGATACGGGGAGTTATCCAGAGATTACTGCTTTTCAGGCCGCGCTTGCTAATTTCTTACCTAGCTCCCTAACTTCTGTCTGCAGGGAAACAGTCTCAATACAGGCTACTGAGCTTTAAGGACTGATGCTTCACTTAAGTGATTATGAACCTTTGGAATCCGCTATCCCAGAGGGTTGCGGATCCCCATCATTGAATAAGTAATTCTAAGGCTGAGATAGACAGGTTTTTGGTCCCTCATGGGATTGAGCAACATAGGGAGTGTGTGGGAAAGTGGAATTGAAGCGCTAGGTTATCCATGATCATATTGTCTGAGCAGGCTACTCCGGCTCCTGTTTCTTTGTTCTTGTGCAGCAAGACCTGGAGAATTCGTAGGCTTGGCCTGATAAGTGGCAAGTAACAAATGCACCACACAAGAGCCAGGCAATTACCGTCTCCACCAAGAGAGAATCTCACCTCACCACCAGCACCACTCCCATCCCAACCCATAGAGGCTGGGAATTCTGCAGTGATTAACTCACCTCCTGACACCCCAAAATCTCTTAACTATCTAGAAGGCCACAAGTCAGGAATATGAAGGAATGCTCTCCACTTGCCTGGATCAGTGCAGCTCTAACAAGAATCAAGAAGCTCGACACCATCCAGAGCATATGAGCATGCTTGAACAGAATCCCATTGAGCAACTTATCATCCATTGCCTCCGCCACCGACCCACATTGGCGGCAGCAACACACCAAGACTCCTTCAGCAGCAACTTCCAAAACCGTGGCTTCTACCACCTGGAAGGGAAGGTCAGCAGATGCATCAGAAACTGCAAGTGTCCCTCGAAGTCACACACCATCCTGACTTGGAACTATATCACCGCCCCTGCACTGTCACCTGGACACAATGTGCAAGTGAAGCTTGAGATTCAACACACAGACGTGTTCCATATGAGTCTTTACTTAGACATCCATTAAATATAATTAATCATCCACCTTGTGCAGCTCTGTTGCTGTTTCTTTGAATGTCCTTAACATTTGCCTGGAACTGTTACCACATGAGGCAAAAACGTTGCAAATGAGTTGAACTCATTCTGTGTTGTCCTTCCATTGTCACCCTTTGCAGGAGGCACTGTACTGTTAAAGGCCCAGTAATGTTCTTTAAAATAATGGTGAAAGATTAATTTTGTGATGCATCATCTTAAAATTCATTGCAGACACATACACAGCAAGGTGATATGTCACAACAAAATATAACCCTATGAACCCCAAGTGCAATGAGATGAACCTTTTAAAGTGATGATGGAGGCTCCTACATTGCACTCCCCCTGCGCTGTCAGCTGAGGTGGAGGCAGGTGCTGACTTTTCTCCTCCGAGGATTTCAATGACCATGGTGGTTGTTCTCTAGTTCCCTGAGGTTTGGAGGGCCCCAGCATAACAAGGGCCTCCTGCACAGATACTGGAATTGGCTCTGTTATCGTGGGTTTGTGAGGTGCTGGTGTTCTGGTCAGAGCAGTGGAGGACCCACTGCCAAATCCAGGAGCACCTTGAGAAGAGCCACCAAATGCTGCCGACAGTCACTCCTATACACTTTCAGGGCACACTGGACCCTCCCTGCTCACCTGAGGTGTCTGAGGACTTGGTGGTGACTCCAGTCACCTCACCCCCTCTCACCCAGCCATTGCTCATGGAGGTGGTGATGACATGCAGGTCAGTGTGTATCTCCAATCGTTGTTCTCCTGGATTGACTGTCCATCAAGGTCACCAATCTCTCAGTAGAGAATGCACTCATGCCCAGGACACAGCAATACTCATAGCTTGGATTAACTCCTACATCCTTTTGTCTGGTTACACACAGTTTCTTTATGTTAACATACCTCATGCTGCAGTTCCAACATCTGCTGCCCTGTTGAAGATACTGGTGACATGTCATCAGCCTCAAGCTTGACATTGCCTTTCCCTCCCATAGCCCTCCGAGTGTGAGTGACCTTGGCTATTACTGTCTCCATCAGCTGCTCGGGCGTGTCTGTGCTGTTCACCAGATTGTGACTCCTTTACTAATGGAATGCGACTATTTTCCTGATGTGAAAATACCTGCACTGGAGGAGGGTGCGAGGGGAATAATGTGACACTGCACCCTCTGAGGTCCCCTTCTCGTCCTCAGAGATGGATGGCTGTCATGCGGTCACAGCCCTCGATCTGTGAAAGAAAAAATAGTGTTTCTATGGAAATGTTTGTTTTGTGCTTGCCAGAGGGTCTCCTGTGTCCATCCATTAGAGCACTCATTCTCTCAGCTCGACAACCCACCTCAACATCAGTGATTGCCCACCCTGCCTCCAGATCTCCCAGTTCATGTGTCTGAATTTCCATGGGTGTAAGGATGAGAAGGTCTGGGACACAGTGACCCATGTTGGCTCACGCCCTCTCGACAGCTGTTTTCATCTGCAAGCATAGAAATCTTCATGTACCTCGCCCATCAAAGAGACACACGAGCCTATACTGGTGGCAGCCTGACTGTCCCACATGGCACCACATGCATGTCTCCTGCATGCAGCACTCATCAGCGTGCAACCCTTGACCTGTATTCTGCCATTTCAGCTCTTCATTCAGTAACCAGGGCTCCCTCGCTAGTCCCTCCAGAGCTGCTGTGTTTGAAAGTACTGCTGGCTGCCTTTACAGATGGCGCCAGCAATGTCTGAGTTGGGACATCCCCTGTCTGCACCACCGAAGTGGACGGCTCCACCCACCTGTCAGCTCTGATAATATCGCATTGTTAACTCTGACTACCCTGACCCTACGTCCAAACACCCACTTACAATCTGATCAGGCCTTCGCCGCCTCCGGTAAAATTCCAATCATTATCTTCAGGCCCATCACAAACTCCATTCCCGAGCTATTGACCATCCCATTCCCCTCCCTAGCAACCCGGATAAGGAAATGGGAAACCTGTGCTTTTGTTTTGTATCATCATCCTTTTTCATATTGTCCTTTCCTTGCCGGCCTCCCATCCCCATTTCCTTGTTGCTTCAAACCTGTAGGTTCGCTGATTTCTTTTTCAATTCCAATGAAAGCACTTTGATAGAAACATTTAACTCTTTTTCTCTCTGAACAGATATTGCCTGACCTGCTGAGTATTTCCAGTATATTCTATTTAGATTTCAGAGTTATACCAACGATAGTATTTTACCTTCTAGATAAATGGAAGTTGTTTCTTGAATTTCTCACACTATGTATTATTATTGTCATTAATGGTCTTTGAAACACTGACTTTACCCTGATCCCTGTTATCTTTCTCCCTCTGATCTTCAGCCTGTTTGGTAACAATCTCACAGGTTCTTGTGCCGAGGATCTCAACTTTGCTCTCAGTACAAACCGGTCTCTGACGGATCTGAACCTTGGACTTAATAAACTGGGAGATTCAGGGGTGAAACTATTGTCTGAGGCTCTGAGGGATCCGGACTGTAAAATACAGAAACTGTGGTAAGTACAGACTGTGTGAGATTGTGTTTATAATAGCAGGATAGAAAACAAAACAATGTCAGCAGTGTTACTGGTATAATAAATAAACACTGTCCAATTTTATCAGTGCCGGTGATAAAGTTATTAATTTAAAAAAATCTCCATTTACTCTGATTCCTGTAATTTCTGTCTCTAATCCCATCTATGGGATGTCAGTCCCACAGATGTTTGTGCTGTGGGTGCAGGGGAATAAAGTGATGGTGCACCCTCTGAGGTGCCCTCCTCCTCCTCAGAGGTGGGCTGTCCCCCAGTCACAAGAGTCCTTGATTTGCGAGAGCAAGAAGAGTGATTCGAGGGAAATGCACATTAATACACACCCTTCAGATTACTGTGTGTGAACAGTGATGGACACATGATGGCTATGTTTTGTGGTCACCAGAGGCTCTCCTGTGTCCATCCATTAGACCACTCTCTCTCTCAGCTCCACAACCCATCTCACCATCATTGATTGCCGCCCAGCCTCTAGGCTTCCCAGCTCCAGCGCTTCACCTTCCATCAAAGTCCGGATTGAGCCTAAGCTGGTGCAGCCTGACTGTCCATCATGACACCACAGGGATGGGTCCTGCATGGAGCCATTTGGTCGTCACAAATCAACAATGACTGGGCCCTCCAGAGAGGCTGACATGTCTCTAACAGCCAATGCTGCTGCCTGGGCATTGCCAGTGACTGGGTGGGGATGACCTTTCCACCAATTTCACTTTCATCATAAGTCAGAAGTGAAGCTGTAAGCTTCACCTTGTGTGCTGCATTCCCGGCCATTACCCTCATCCCCACCACAAACTCCATCCCCTGATCACTGATGCTCCATGTCCTCTAGCGACCCCGGGCAAGGAGTTGGGGATGCCGTGGTGTAGTCTTGCAAGCAGGGAAATTATCCCTTTGAGGTTGTGACCCTAGAATTACAGTGAGTATGACGTGGTTCAACACCGAACAGAACAACACAAATGTGTGATTCAGAATCAACTCTCAGTCTGTACTGAACTGTTCCCACTTTACTTCCATTTACAGTAAGCTTACACTTAGTCGCACGTGTGATATATATGAGACATCAAGTCCCTAGACTATCCCTCTTTGAGCTACCTATTCACAAAGTTGCTAATATAACACTTACAATCACCCCTCGGCTGGTCTTCTGATGAGAATGTAGATCCTGCTTCCAGTGACTGTCTCTGGCTGCAGGTGTGTGTATTATACTGCAGATCTCAGTTCATACTTATACAGCTCTTTGCACAAAATGGTGATTGCTCTTTCTCTGGTGACCAAGTTGGCTGATCTTGTTCGCTTATGTTCTCACTCACTTTAAACAGTTTCCGATCTTTAATCAAGAGGCACAAAGGCCAGCTAGTTCTTGCTGATGGTTGACCCATACAGGCTTATCTGTTCCACTGTCTGATTATAATGTTAGCAGACGCTAAACCAGTTTTCCTACTCAGGTGTTAATATTCACCTGAAACAGATGTTTGACAACATTTCATGCTGCAACTTGGCTCTCAAAAAGTAAAGTCTCACACCAGGAGTTAATGATTGCTGTCCTTCATGCACCATCATCCCTTTGTCATTTAATCACTCTTGCACTTCCATTTTGTTCCTTTCTTACCTCCCTCCCCCATTTCCCTGTCGGTTAAAACCTGTCAAGTCCTTGTTTTTTCCCAGTTCTGATGAAGGCTCAACAAACTGAAACCTGGGCTAGGGTTTTTAGGATGGTGATGTTTCCCATCCCACCATCTGAAGATTCGGTGGGAACGCATCTCTGTCAACACTGTCTGTCCCACGGAGATTTCACACTCCAATGAGTGTTAATTGGCTGCAGGCAGGACTTCCACTTCTCACTTGGGAGGAAGTCCTGTCTCTGAGACCTGCCAGACTATCAGTTTGGCTGGCAGTTCTCTATTTCATGCAGTGCCTGAAGCTGCTGTGGACAAGACTGAGACTGCACACATTCCCCAGATCCTAAGTCCTGGGAGTCCAGGAAAAGGTAAGTTTTGGGGGTCTCAGGATGGGGAGGATAGGGGAGGCCTGGGGGCTGGACAGTAGGCAATTGGGGTGTGAGGGACTGATGGTTGGAGGGAGGTCCTGCAGTCACTTGACCTTGGTGGGGCAGCTAGCGGCGGGGGGGATTGGGGATGGGGGATGCCCGTAGTTAAGAGGGGGCTTCTGATGGAGACACCTCCCTGCCCCCAGCCCCTTCCACCAAAGGCCTGAATCCGGTTATTTTTGGGCTTCCACCAGACCCAGGAACTCCTCCCGCCAACCTAAAAATTGAGGCCGGGTGGGAAAGGGCCCTCAGGTGATCAATAATTGGCCACTTAAGGGCCTCAACTGGGGCGAGGGCGGGTCTGAGGCCCGTCTGAGGCCCCGCCCGCCCCAGCATCAATTGCTGAGAGGTCTCGGCTGGTGGGAAGCCCAGCCGAAAAATTTTACTCTCACCCATTGCTTAAAAACCCACTGGCGGGTGAGCTTAAAAATTCAAACTGTTATCTCTGATGCTTTCTTCACAAATAGTGTCTGACTTGCTGAGTATTTCCAGCATTTTCTATTTATATTTCAGATTTTCATCATCAATAGTATTGTCCCTCTGTATAATGGAGTGTCTCACACTGTACATTACTATTGTCATTAATAGTGTTCTCTCAGACACCGGAGATTTATCCTGATTCCTGCTGGTTTTCTCTCCCTTATCTCCAGTCTGAGGAATAACAATCTCACAGATTCTTGTGCCAAGGATCTTGCCTCTGTGCTCAGTACAAACCAGTCACTGACAGATCTGGACCTGGGTGGTAATCGACTGGGAGACTCAGGAGTGAAACTACTGTCTGTGGCTCTGAGGAACTTGGAATGTAAAATACAGACACTGAGGTCAGTACCAAACTGTGAGATTATGTTGATAATAACTGAATGTCTAACAGTACATTTTCAGCAGTGTTATTAGAAAACTAAATAAACACTGTCCATTATTATTAATGTCAGTAATAATGTTATTAATGAAAATGAAACTGCATTTCCTCTGCCTCCTGTTATTTCTCTCTCTCTAACCCCCAGTCTATGGGATGTCAGTCCAGCAGATTTTTGTGCCGAGGGTGTGGGGGAATAATGTGACGGTGCACCCAGAGGTCCTCTCCTCCTCCTCAGAGGTGGATGGCTGTCCCCCAATCACAGCAGCCCTTGAGTGCATTTTCAGCAGTGTTATTAGAAAAATAAATAAACATTGTCCATTATTATTAATGTCAGTGATAATGTTATTAATGAAAATGAAACTGCATTTCCTCTGCAGAAATGGCAGCTGCTGGGTTGAAGTGCTTCCCCTGTGGAATGTGGGAAACCTATGTTGCTTCAAGTGTCCCGGACAACTACATCTGCAGGAAGTGTACCCAACTGCAGCTCCTCACAGACCGCATGGATCAGTTGGAGCAGCAGTTGAATACACTTAGGAGCATTCAGGTGGCGGAAAGCGTCATTGACATGAGTTTTACAGATGTGGTCACACCCAAGGTACAGACAGATAGATGGGTGACCACCAGAAGGGGCAGGCAGTCAGTGCAGAAATCCCCTGTGGCTGTCCCCCTCTCTAACAGGTATACCATTTTGGATACTGTTGAGGGGGATGGCCTATTAGGGGAAAACAACAGCAGTAGCCTGGGCAGTGGCACCACGGCTATCTCTGTTGTTCAGTGGGGGTCAAAGCACAGAAGAGCAATTGTCATAGGGGTCTGTATAGTCAGAGGTTCAGATGGGCGCTTCTGTGGTCGTGAAAGAGACACCAGGATGATATGTTGCCTCCCTGGTGCCAGGGTCCAAGATGTCTCTGGATGGCTGTCCCCCAATCACAGCAGCCCTTGAGTGCATTTAGATGTTCATTTAGAATGTTTGGGACATTCTGAAGTGGGTGGAAGAACAGCCAGAGGTCATGGTACACATTGGTACTAACAACATAGGCAGGAAGAGTGATGAGGTCCTGCAGCGGGATTCAGGGAGTTAGGCAGAATGTTAAAAAACAGGACCTCTAGGGTTGTAATCTCAGGATTACTCTCTGTGCCACGTGCCAGTGAGGCTAGAAATAGGAAGATAGTGCAGCTGAACACGTGGCTGAACAGATGGTGTAGGAGGGAGGGTTTCCGATATCTGGATCAGTGGGATCTTTTCCGGGGCAGGTCGGACCTGTACAAGAAGGACGGGTTGCATCTAAACTGGAGACGCACCAATATCCTGGTTGCAAGGTTTGCTAGTGTCACTCGGGAGGGCTTAAACTAGTGTGGCGGGGGCTGGGAACCAGACCAATAGGTCAGCAGGTGCAATAAATGACTGGGAGCCAGGGAATATGGCCAGTAGGAGTAAGAGGAAGGGCAGGGAGAAATTACGGAACACAGTGGGACTGGGGGTCTGAAATCCATTTGTTTCAATGCGAAAAGTATAACAGGCAAGGTTGATGAGCTTAGAACTTGGATTAGTACTTGAGACAATGATGTTATTGCTATTACAAAGACTTGGTTGAATGATGGACAGATTGGCAGATAAACGTTCCAGGATTTAGATGTTTCAGGCAGGATAGAGAGGGATGTAGAAGAGGTGGTGGAGTTGCACTGCTGCACACGAGGAGGACACCTCGTTGGGCTCATGCAGCAAGGCAATAAGGGTAGAACTCCAGATTAGGAAGGCTGCAGTCACAATGTTGGGGGTTTACTATAGGCCTCCCAATTGCCAGCGGGAGATTGAGGAACAGTTATGTAGGCAGATATTGGAAAGATGTAAAAGCAATAGGGTTGCTGTGGGTGATTTTAACTTTCCCTATATTGACTGGGAATCACTTAGTGCTCGGGGTTTGGATGGTGCAGAATTTGTAAGGTGCATCCAGGAGGGCTTCTGAGACAATATGTAGATAGTCCAACTAGGGAAGGGGAAATACTGGACCTGGTATTAGGGAATGAACCCGGCCACATGGTTGAAATTTCAGTAGGGTAGCATTTCGGGAAAAGTGACCATAATTCAGTAAGTTTCAAGGTACTGGTAGATAGGGAAAACAGGAGTCCTTGGGTTAAGGTGCTTAATTGGGGGAAGGCTAATTATAACAAAATCGGCAGGAACTGAGGAATCTAGACTGGAGGCGGATATTTGAGGGCAAATCAACAACTGACATGTGGGGGGCTTTCAAGCGTCAGTTGATAAGAATTCAGGACCGGCATGTTCCTGCTAGGGTGAAGGATAAGTATGGCAAGTTTCAGGAACCTTGGATAATGAAGGATATTGTGAGATTAGTCAAAAAGAAAAGAGAAGCGTTCGTAAGGGCTAGAAGACTGGGAACAGATGAAGCCCATGGAGAATATAAAGAAAGTAGGAAGAAACTTAAGCAAGGAGTCAGGAGGGCTAAAAGGGGTCATGAAAAGTCACTGGCAACCAGGATTAAGGAAAATCCCAAGGTCTTTTATGCATGTGTAAAAAGCAAGAGGGTAGCCAGGGAAAGGGTAAGCCCACTCAGGGACAGAGGTGGTAATGTGTGTGTGGAGCCAGGAGAAATGGGAGAGATACTAAATGAATATTTCTCATCAGTATTCACCAAAGAGAAGGACTTAGCGGTCGATTTGTCTAGGGAAGAGTGTGTAGATAGCCTGCATCACGTTAAGATCAAAAAAGAGGAGGTGTTTGGCGTCTTGAAGAATATTAAGGTGGTTAAGTCCCCAGGGCCAGATGGGATCTACCCCAGAGTACTGAGGGAAGCAAGGGAGGAGATTGCTGGGGCCTTGACAGAAATCTTGGTATCCTCCCTGGCTAGAGGTGAGGTCCCATAGGACAGGAGAATGGCCAATGTTGTTCCACTGTTTAAGAAGGGTAGCAGGGATAATCCAGGAGATTACAGGCAGGTGAGCCTTATGTCAGTGGTAGAGAAATTACTGGAAAAGATTCTTCGTGACAGGATTTACTACCATTTGGAAGCAAATGGGCGTATTAGTGAGAGGCTGCATGGTTTTGTGAAGGGGAGGTTGTGTCTCACTAACGTGATTGAGTTTTTCGAGGAAGTGACAAAGGTGATCGACGATGGAAGGGCAGTGGATGTTATATACATGGATTTCAGTAAGGCCTTTTACAAGGTCCCTCATGGCAGACTGGTACAGAAGGTAAAGTCAGCACGGGATCAGAGGTGAGTTGGCAAGATGGATACAGAATTGGCTTGGTTATAAAAGACAGAGGGTAGCTGTGGAAGATTGCTTTTCTGAATGGAGAGCTGTGACTAGTGGAGTTTGCAGAGATCAGTGCTGGGACCTTTGCTGTTTGTAGTACACATAAATGATTTGGAGGAAAATGTAATTGGGCTAATTAGTAAGTTTGCAGACGACAAAAAGGTTGGAGGAGTTGCAGATAGTGAAGAGGATTGTCAAAGGATACATTATTTTTAAATCTATTCCTTCTATGCTCTTTTAGTCTTATTTCACCCCACCCCCACTAGAGCTGTACCTTGCGTGTCCCTGCTAACCATTCTTAATTAACACATTCTTTTAGATAATATCACCAACTTCAACACCTCTTTGTTCTTTTGTCTGTGACATCTTTTGATTATCTGCTCCTATCACTGCTTGCTTGTCCCTACAACCACCACCCCCCACCTCTCTCCCCCCACCCCACCCCCACCTTAAACCAGCTTATATTTCACCCCTCTCCTATTTTTACTTAGTTCTGTTGAAGGGTAATGAGGACTCGAAACATCAACTTTGTTCTTCTCCGCCGATACTGCCAGACCTGCTGAGTTTTTCCAGGTAATTCTGTTTTTGTTTTGGATTTCCAGCATCCACAGTTTTTTTGTTTTTATCTCTGAGAGAAATCAAGAATTGTATTATTTCAAGGGAAGAGCTGCATAAAGTTGCCAAAAAAAGAAAAGCCTGAGAATTGGGAACATTTTGGAAATCTGCAGAGGAGGACATAGAAATGGATTAAGGAAGAAAAGATAGAATATGAGAGTAAGCTAGCAAGAAACACAAAGACTGATTGTAAATGCTTCTGTAGGTATGTAAAAAGGAAAATATTAGCAAAATAAATGTGGGTCCATTTCAAGCAAAGTCATGAAAATTTACAATGTGGAATCAGGAAATGGCAGAGAAATTAAACAAATATTTTGTGTCTGTCTTCACAGAGAAAAATACTAAAATATCACTCAGAAATAAAGGAGAATCAAGGGACTAGTGTAAACGAGGAACTGCAAGATATTAATATTTGTTAAAACAAGTATTAGATAAATTAATGGGGCTTAAAGTAGATAAATTCCCTGAACCTGATGATCTCATCCCAGAGTGTTGAAGGAAGTGGCTACAGAGATAGCAGATGCGTTGGTGATCATATTTCAAAATTCTGTAGCCTCTGGAATGGTTCCTGCAGATTGGAAGGTGGAAAATATAACCCTGTTGTTTAAGAAAGGAGGGAGAGAGAAAACTGGGAACGATAGATCTGTTAGCCTGTCATAAGTTGCAGGGAAAATGCTAGATTCTGCAATATAGGATGTGATAATAGAACACATAGAAAATAATGGTAGAATTGGGCAGATGCAACATGGATTTATGAAAGGGAAATCATGTGTAACATACCTGTTGGGGTTTTTTGAGGATACATTCAGCAGAATAGATAAGGGGAGACCCGTGGATGTGGTACAGTGAAGTAGCGCAAGGATCACAGCCGCAGCTATTCACAATCAATATCAATGATTTGGATGTGGGGATTAAATGTCATATTTAGAAGTTTGCAGGTGACAGGAAATTAGGTGGAAGTGTGAATTGTGAGGAGGATGCAAAGATGCTTCAAGGGCATCTAGAGAGGATAAGAGAGTGGCCAAAGTTTGGCAGATCCTGAGGGGACTTGACAGGGTGTATTCTGAAAGGATCTTTCCTCTTGTGGGAGTAGAACTAAGGGACACTTCAAAAAAATAAGTGTCACCCATTTAAGACTGAGATGAGAATAAATTTAGTTAGTCTGTGGAATTCTCTTCCCAAGAGGCGAATGGAGGCTGGGTCATTGAATATATTCAAGGCTGAGTTAAGGTAGGTTTTTGTTTGACAAGAGAATCGAGGGTTATGGCCAATCGACAGAAAAGCAGAGTTCAGGCCAGAATCAGATCAGCCACAATCAGATCATCCATCATCTTATCAAATGACGGAGAAGGCTTCGGGGCTGAATGGCCTACTCCTGCTCCTAGTTATTCTGTTCATATTCCAACATGTTCTTCAGACTACAATCTGACACCAGTGATGGATAGAGAAGCATTATTTTGTGGAGCCCAGAGGCTCTCCTGTGCTTGTTCATTAAGCCACTTGACCTCTCAGCTGCACCAACTATCCGCCCTGCCTTCAGGCCTCCCAGCTGCAGCACCTCATTTCCATTGATGTATGGATGGCAAGATCTGGACGCCAGCACTCTTAGTGGCTCCTTCCCTGACATCATGTGCTCTCTTCTACAAGCACATACATTTCTATTGTTACTCACCCATCAAAGATACACATTAGTCTATGCTGATGTCAGCCTGACTGTCCATCATGTCACCACAGGGAACCCTCCTGCATGTGGCCACTCAGTCTCGGCAGAGCAGGGTCAACTCTCACTGGCCACGGCCTTCCATAGAGGGGAGGTGGCGGGGGTGGGGGTGGGGGGCAGATAGAGCTGGAAAGAAGGCCAGTGATGAGTCCAACACCTTAAACCAGCTTATATTTCAACTCTTTCTTGGACTCGAACTCAAGTTCTGTCGAAGGGTCATGAGGACTCGAAACGTCAACTCTTTTCTTCTCCGCCGATGCTGCCAGACCTGCTGAGTTTTTCCAGGTAATTCTGTTTTTGTTTTGGATTTCCAGCATCCGCAGTTTTTTTGTTTTTATCTCTGTGTTTAATTGACTGCCACTGCTCTTCAAGAAATGCCTACCTCCTTGAAGAAGTTCTGTTCTTCTCTGCGACAAGATTTCCGTATCTCTCTGTTGTCTTGCTCAACTTCATTGCTTTCCATTTCCCTCCTGGTGTTTGACAAGGTGTTTACTAAAACCCGCTTTCACAGCCATATCTCCTTTCTCAGCGACTGTCTCCGTCTCCGACTTATCCCACGTGGATTTCAACTGAAATTCCACCCCTCGTGTTTCGAACCCACCCAGGATTACAGGTATCTCCGGGACATAAAACGTTTCTCAGACTGCTGTTCCTGTCACATTCTGAAAGCCACACTCAGTGCCATGCGCCGCCATATGAACACACATGACCTCTCCCTCCAGCAGCATCGCCATACCCTTTATCAAAGCTGCGCATGCCCCCAGTTTCATTTTATTCTTCGGCTCATCCGATGCCTCAACAAGAAACTTTTTCTCTTTCTCTCAAGTGCTAAGGAACGCAAGCTCCAATGACTCATCAACACCAACACCCATCTAGGACCCTCCACCCCTGCCTGTCCCTCCGTCCCCACCCCAACTTCCAATCCCAGCCCCAGCCGTGTATTCACCATACCCCCTGACCTTCCCCTCTCCGATGTTGAACGTTCAGTGCTCAGCAAAGGACTTAGTTTCATACCCTTACGCCCTCACCTCAATGAATTTCGGGCTCGGCATGATGCTGAACTCTTCTTCCGCTGTCTTCGTCTCCGGGGTCACTTTTTTGGGCAGGAGTCCTCTCCCCATTCAACGGATCCTTTCACCAACCTCCAATATTCTTCCTCCACCTGGACACCTCCCTCTGGATTCTTACCTTCTCTTGATCTTTTCATTGAGAACTGTCGGCGCAACATTAGTCGTCTCAATTTCTCTGCTCATCTCACCATTCTAATCTCTCTCTCTCTGAACTTACTGCACTTCATTCTCTCAGGTCCAACCCTGATATTGTCATCAAACCCGCTGACAAGGGTGGTGCTGTTGATGTCAGGCGCACTGACCTCTACCTCACGGAAGCTGAGCGTCAACTCTCAGACACTTCCTCCTACCTCTCCCTGGACCATGACCCCACCACTGAACATCAAGCCATTGTTTCCAGGACTGTCACTGACCTCATCTACTCTGGGAATCTTCCTCCCACAGCTTGCAACCTGATAGTCACCCAACCTTGGACGGCCCGCTTCTATCTCCTACCCAAAATCCACAAACAGAACTGCCCCGGTAGACCGATCATCTCAGCTTGCTCCTGCCCCACAGAACTCATTTCTTGTTATCTTGACTCCCTTCTCTCTCCCCTTGTCCAGTCCCTTCCCACCTACATCCGTGATTCCTCTGACACCTTACGTCACATCAACAATTTCCAGTTCCCTGACCCCAACCGCTTCCTCTTCACCATGGACGTCCAATCCCTCTACACCTCCATCCCCCACCAGGATGGTCTGAGGGCCCTTAGCTTCTTCCTCGAACAGAGGCCCGAACAATCCCCATCCATCACTACTCTCCTCCGTCTGGCTGAACTTGTTCTCACACTGAACAATTTCTCCTTCAACTCCTCTCACTTCCTCCAAATAAAAGATGTGGCTATGGGTACCGGCATGGGCCCCAGCTATGCCTGTCTCTTTATGGGGTATGTGGAACATTCCTTGTTCCAGTCCTACTCCGGCCCCCTTCCACAACTCTTTCTCTGGTACATTGATGATTACTTCGGTGCTGCTTCGTGCTCTCGGCGGGACTTGGAAAAATTTATTAATTTTACTTCCAATCTCCACCCCTCCATCATTTTCACATGGTCCATCTCTGACACTTCCCTTCCCTTCCTTGACCTCTCTGTCTCAATCTCTGGTGATAGACTGTCCACCAATATCCATTACAAACCCACCGACTCCCACAGCTACCTCGACTACAGCTCCTCACACCCTGCTTCCTGTGAGGACTCCATCCCATTCTCTCAGTTCCTTCACCGCGGTCGCATCTGTTCCGATGATGCTACCTTCAAAAACAGTTCCTCTGACATGTCCTCCTTCTTCCTTAACCGAGGTTTTCCACCCAAGGTTGTTGACAGGGCCCTCAACTGTGTCCGGCCCATCTCCCGCGCATCCACCCTCACGCCTTCTCCTCCCTCCCAGAAACATGATAGGGTCCCCCCTGTGCTCACTTATCACCCCACCAGCCTCCGCATTCAAAGGATCATCCTCCCCCATTTCCGCCAACTCCAGCATGATGCCACCACCAAACACATTTCCCTTCACCCCCCCTTTGGCATTCCGTAGGGATTGCTCCCTCTGGGACACCCTGGTCCACTCCTCCATTACCCCCTACTCCTCAACGCCCTCCTATCGCACCACCCCATGCCCACGCAAAAGATGCAACACCTGCCCCTTCACTTCCTCTCTCCTCACTGTCCAAGAGCCCAAACACTCTTTTCAAGTGAAGCAGCATTTCACTTGCATCTCCCCCAACTTAGTCTACTGCATTCGTTGCTCCAAATGTGGTCTCCTCTACATTGGAGAGACCAAACGTAAACTGGGCGACCACTTTGCAGAACACCTGAGGTCTGTCCGCAAGAATGACCCAAACCTCCCTGTCGCTTGCCATTTTAACACTCCACCTTGCTCTCTTGCCCACATGTCTGTCCTTGGCTTGCTGCATTGTTCCAGTGAAGCCCAACGCAAACTGGAGGAACAACACCTCATCTTCCGACTCGGCACTTAACAGCCTTCTGGACTGAATATTGAATTCAACAACTTTAGGTCTTAAGCTCCCCCCTCCATCCCAACCCCTTTTCTGTTTCCCCTTTCCTTTTGTTTTTTTTCCAATAAATTATATAGATTTTTCTTTTCCCACCTATTTCCATTATTTTTAAATATTTTAAATCTTTTATGCTCCCCCCACCCCCACTAGAGCTATACCTTGAGTGCAGTACCATCCGTTCTTAATTAGCTCATTCGTTTAGATAATATCACCAACTTTAACACCTATGTGTTCTTTTGTCCTGTTGTTTATGACATCTTTTGATGATCTGCTTCTATCACTGCTTTTGCCTACAACCACACCAACCCCCTCCACTTCTCTCTTTCTCTCTCTCTGTCTCTCCCCCCCCCCCCCCCCCCCCCCAACACCTTAAACCAGCTTATATTTCAAATCTTTCTTGGACTCGAACTCAAGTTCTGTCGAAGGGTCATGAGGACTCGAAACGTCAACTCTTTTCTTCTCCGCCGATGCTGCCAGACCTGCTGAGTTTTTCCAGGTAATTCTGTTTTTGTTTTGGATTTCCAGCATCCGCAGTTTTTTTGTTTTTATCTAGGTACTGTGGGGTAGTCTATTTAGGACTGAGATGAGAAATTTCTTCACCCAGAGACTGGTGAGCCTGTGGAATTCGCTACCACAGAAAGTGGTAGAGGCCAAGGCTTTGTATGTTTTGAAGAAGGAATTAGATATAGCTCTTGGGGTGAAAGGGATCAAAGGATAGGGGGAGAAAGGGGGAGCAGGCTATTGAGTTGGATGATCAGCCAATGAATGGTGGAGCATGCTTGAAGAGCCGAATGGCCGACTCCTGCTCCTATTTCCTATGTTTCTATGTTTAACTCTGTTTCTCTGTTCACAAATACTTGCCTGATCTGCTGAGTATTTGCAGTCTATTATATTTATATTTAATTTGCAGCATTAATAGTGTTTTCTTTTTCCTTTATAAATGGATGTTTTGCTTTTGGCATGCCTCTTACTGTATATTATTATTAATAGTATTCGTTAAAACACTGTGGATTTACCCTGATTCCTGTTATTTTTCTCCCGCTGATCCTTAGTCTATATGGTAACCGTCTCACTGATTCTTGTGCCGAGGATCTCGCCTCCGCTTTCAGTACAAACCGGTCACTGACGGATCTGAACCTGGGATTCAACCGCTTCACAGACCAATCTGTCCCCGCTCTCCGCCAGCTCATTCTGACCTGCAGGACTCTAAATCTGATCGAGTGAGTGTTTGTGTTAATTTTTTAGTGTAATCATTAAAATATAAATGGGATTTTAAAATATAAATTGTGCTGAATCTATCAAACAGCAGCAATGAAAAGCGGATTGCCACTGCTCAACAAGATTCTCCCAAACTGAAACTGCTTCATTTTCCTCCCGGGACCTTCAGCAGTGACTCCCCCGGGGATCTCCATCCGAGCAGAGTCTAGTCGGGTCAGGGGAGAGTAGTGGGGACGGCGGGGTCGGTGGGGGGTTAATGCGGTCAGGTTGACGGCTAATGGGGCTGGGTCAGCGGCATTGTTGGGTCGGGCTGTAAAGCCGGGGGTTTAGTCAGATTTGGTCAAGGACAGAGTTGGGAGGGTCAGGAGGTAGTCAGGTTGGGCGGGGGTGGTTGGAGGGGTTAATCGGATAGTGTGTGCAGTATGATGGTCAGTGGGGGTGGGGGTGGGTGATTGGGGGACTCGGTTGTGGAGTTACCCAGGTATTAGACCAGGTTTTACAGTCTAACATTTCCTGGGTAACTACCCAGGTAAGTCCTGTGGATTTGTCCCAAGTCTCCGATTCTAACCCAGTGTCAGAGACATTCACACAGGGTCCCGGGCAGCAGGGGTATTACCCAGTGGAAATTTAAACCTCTGGGGCAATTCCCACGTAGGTCCGCGAGTCAGGACATGACAGGGACACTCTGCCCATCTTCAGCCATATGTCAGGTCTCTGATGACCCAGTGAGCAGGAGATTTGGCCCATTAACTCCAGTCTCCCTGTTATTGACACTGTTGTTCAATCTGTTTATTCCTCTTTAATCTTTCATCTGTTTCAGGCTGTGGAGCAATCAGTTCAGTTTCAATGGAGGAAATCAGCTGAAGTCGCTGCAGGGAACCAGATCTGGACTGAGTGTGAAATATGAACCTTTGGATTTATAAACATTCCTGTTCTCATTGTAGGAACATTTTTAACCCAGTTTCTGTCCCTCCCCTTTAACCGGCCGCGCTCCAGGTTTTAATCCTATTGGCCGTTTCCCAGTTTCCACCTCGAGCTGAGTGAGCGTCATCTCCCATTGTGACGTCAGAGGCCCAGCAACAGGGTCACGAGAATCAGCCGCCCGGCCCCACAGGCGCAGCTTCTGCAGGATATCCGGGGCTAAATGTTCCCCAATGGGGCACTGGGGAAATGTACAGACAGGGAGGGCCCAGGTGGGGATCAGTCTGGGCTGCAGTGGGACATTGACAATTACATTCAGTATTCCTGGGTTTGGGGATAAAGCCCCTAGGGCTCCCGCCCAGTGACCCTGCTGGGAAGTGAACCTGTGTGGCTTCAGGGTGGGTGCAGGGTCTGTTCAGCTGGGATAGATCCCACTGTCCAATAGAGACAAACACCCACTACATGGGGTGTCCCAGAGAGAGTATCCTATTGGGGAGGTTTCAGCGGATTCTGTAAGCGAGGGATGAGACTGAAAGTATCAATGCTTTGCTGTCGTCCCTAAGAAAGAAAGCATCAGTTGTTGAAACAATGTGTTGAATTTAGACTCTGCCCTATTGATATTGCTGCAATTTACACACTGAAGGGCGAGTTTCCAAACAGCTGGAATGACAAGGAGGACTGGAGTGTGTCAAATATAGAATTTGACCTGGTAAATTCACCCACCCGCTCAAAGAGTAACAAGTTGTGGAAGTTAAGTGACCCAGTGGAAACTACACTGCAGTAAATGGACAGGATCCATGTAGGGACCCACAGCCTGAACCTCTGCGGGCCTAATGCATGGATTGTGGTCGAAACACAGAGCAGCATCGCCAGCATTTAAACAGAGAAAAGATAGTTTGATGTTCTGGGTCAGGTTCCTTAAGATGTAACTTTGTTGAATGTATATAATTTTCCAGATACTGATGGACCTGTTGTACATGCCATTATTTCCTGATTTATTTTACATTCCCCATCATATACAGTTTGTTTATTCTCCCCTCATTCTGGTACAATAAATGGTGAAGTTTCACTGTGTTCATCAGGCTTCAATAAATCAAGGAATGGGAACCAATAATTTGTAATCAGTCATGACCAGATTCGAACAACAGGTTCACACAAGAAAGATGATCTGGTATTAGATTTCTCCTGGGGCCACAGACTGACAGGTCAAGGGACAGAGCGATAAGACTCTATGGTTTCATAACAAAAACAGAATTACCTGGAAAAACTCAGCAGGTCTGGCAACATCGGCGGAGAAGAAAAGAGTTGACGTTTCGAGTCCTCATGACCCTTCGACAGAACTTGAGTTCGAGTGCAAGAAAGAGTTGAAATATGAAACCACGCTATGGTTTCATGTCGGAATCAACTCAGAAATGTCCACATAATCACCCTACCGTAATGAGAGATTAATACCGATATAGTGTTAAGAAAAGGTAACAGATACAAAAAAATACACTTTGTAAAGGTTTTTACATGCTTTTGTGATGTTGTCACTGACACCCAATTGACGCTCATACCCACAAATTGCAATGAGATAAGTGGCCCATTTAATGGAGTCGATTTCAACTATCAGAGGAGGATTGTGTATTGGGTTATGTTGCTGGACGAACGATCCAGGGGTTTTGCTGATAAGCCAGAGAATATGAGTTCAGATGACAGTTTGAGAATTTTAATTCAATTTAACAGAAGCTGGATTTTAAATAGAAACTGTTGTCATTGATCATTAATCTGCCCGAGTGTTTGTAAAGGAAACGTGCCGTCCTTATCTGGTCTGACCTGTCTCTGACTCCAGACTCTCCAATGTGATTGACTGTCATGATTGCGGCCTCTGAAGTTTCCGAGTATTCCGCTTAGTTGTATCACACAGTCGCATCGATCATTCAAGGAGATGCCCCAAAGGCGACATCTCAGGGGAATTTGAGTTGACAATTACAGTGAATTCATCAGCAACAGCCACAACTGGGAAGTGGGTGGAACTTGTCACTTAGGTGTAAAACATTTCAGAACCTTGAAATGCAAATTGAAAGTTTTCTGGAGTCCGCTGATTTCTAATGCCAGTTTCTCACCAGTGGAGCAATTTGGGGGATAAATGTTCATGCAGGCAACGGGGAGCTCCCCATATCTTCTTGTATTCGAGCGCCAGGGATTAACGCTTCATCGGGGAAAGCAGCAAACAATGGAAAAGAGTATTGGGCCGAGTCCAAAAAGTCCGGCCGATTGACTATCCCCCATTATCGGCAAAATCCCAAGATAAACCTATTCTCTAATCAACAGTATTATATGCACAGACTACGGAATGGATGAATTAGATTCCTGAATGGTTCATAATAAACGAATCTCCCCAATCTGCAACAATCTCAGACCCTGATCTAAACTATAATTTTATAATCAGTGATCTAGTGAATACATTTTGATGCTATAGATTAAACTGGCAGCCTCTCATTCATTGTGTTGCTTACCTGCCTATTGATTGTGTAATTAATGTTCCTGTGTGACCCTACCAGCAACTATACAGAATAGTTCCTCCCGATCCACTCCAGCTCTACCCTCATAATTGTCAACACCTCAAATAAATGGACTCTTAGTCTCCTCTGTTCCAAAGAAAACAACCCCAGCCTATCCAGTCTTTCCTAATTAGAAATGGATGAGTGCCAGGCTGTCAAGGAGGACAAGGCCAGTAGTACATTAATCCCCTCAGTGCATCTCGCTCTACAACATTTATTCAGCCCTGAATACTGGTGAGAATGACGAATCAACTGAGGAATGCAGCCAGAGCCAAACCCATGGTACCACGGATTGTTCAGCTGTACGAGGTTGAGGAGGTGCAATAATTGGGGATTCTGTAGTTCAGGGAGACCGCCGGCCCTTCTGCGGCTGCAGACACGAGTCTTGGGTGATTTGTTGCCAGACCAACCACTTCCCCCAACCCCCATGTTGGGTCAAGGCCATGCGAAATCGCAAAGGCAAAGCAAGCAATGCTCAAAAAGATGCAAATAAAAATATGTAACTTACTAAATTCAGAGCTTGGAGGCGCTTGTTAGTATCACCACATCTCTCTTAAAAGAGCTGAGACCACAAGAAAATGGCACAGCGGCCCAGCTCCTTCTCAATAGAGATCAGTAAGAAACACGTGCTACACCCGCGCTTTCTCTTTGTCAGATCTGAACAATTATTTTGTGTTGCGCCTCCTGTTTAATGGACCTAGAGTTAATCATCTTCTCTATTATTCCCAAATTTCCCCAGTCCAATACAGTGTGAACAATTATTGTGTTGTGTTCTTCTATAATCTGTAAACTTCATTGTTCGGGAGTGTGCCTTTCTTGCCTGTGAGCTGTCTGATTGGGACTGTTCCTGTTAATCCTATTTTATTGTCACACTCACAAGGTCTGAACTGTTGCTCTCTTTCCCATGGTCTCTATGATTATTAACCAGGTTAGGAAGGAATCAGTGACCCTGACCAGTAACAGCCGTTTCCTGATGGTTATCCACAAGGGCAGTTCAGACACTCTCGTCACTTCATCATTAACGACCATAATTAAAATATAAAAGATACATAACTACAGCAACAACAATAACTTCCATTTATAGGGCGCTTTTAACAAAGTGAAATGTCACAAGTTGCAGGAGGGTTGCAGACAAATTTGACGCAAGAACAGAGGAAATAGGACCAGGAGTAAACCACACAGCCCGTCCAGCCTGCTCCGTTATTTCATGTAATCACGGCCAGGATTCCCTTCCCTCCATCCGAAGAGTTGGTGGTGAGCACATTCCCGCCAACTCCCACTGCCCCGCAGCCATTTCACTCTGGGATGAGAGTCAATTGGCTGCAGGCGAAACTTCCGCCCCTCACTGGGAGGAATTCTCGCCTCAGAGAGCTGCTGGCTATCCTGATTGGCCGAGCGGTCTCTGGTCCCTGAGGCTCCAGGAGTGGAAAGGACCGGGACTGGAAGCAGCTCCCAGAGCCCAAATCCCAAAATTCCAGCAACAGGTAAGTTTTGGGAGTCTCAGGCCGGGTGGTGGGGGTGGCGGGGGGGTGGGGGGGTGGGGGGGGGGGATGGTGGGGCGGTGGCCTTGCAGCTACCGGACTTAAGAGGTGGGGGCAAAGGTTTTCTTTATTCGTTCATGGAATGTTGCTGTCCCAGGAAAGAAGGAATTTATTGCCCATCTGTCTTTTGTTTAAGTGCCTGTTATTGAGGTTAAAGTATTTAGATTCAACACTAAATTAGATCTCCTCAAGATCATATACTTACTACGACCTATATTATATCTGCGCCCTCCTTCCGCTCCTTTAGTGAATTCCACTCTTCAGAACCAGGTTAAGCATTTTATTTAGTAGTTATGGTCTTACATTGGAACTGCTCTTTGGAACATTTCAATCATCATTGGCGCTTCGTGATCATAGTTTCACTTTTGCACGTCCATAGATGCCTCAAGATTATGGATATCAAAATATTCAATACAGAAAATACTCTCCTTACTCGCTGTCTAGGAGAATATGGGGGTGGGGGTGGGGGCAGGGGAGGGGGAATGGGTGGGTGTTGGTGATGGCCTGCAGTCATTTGTTTGGAATCTTGCCCTCCATTACCCAGATGTTTAGGGAATTTTCAAATTATCAAAGCTAATATTCACATTAATCAGTATAACCAATATCAAAACAAACTATAAGACAGAACTACGAATGAACTCTCTTAACTCCACTTCCCAGACACTCACTAGTTTGGTTATTGATATCAGGTTGATTTTATTTGTCGAGTCGTGACCATGTGGATTATATTCAGGAGGACTAGATAAATAGATGCAGATAGCGCCCGTCAGTTGAGGGATCAAGAACTAAACGACAGATATAAAATATTAAATGTCAGAACGATTTAGAAATGATGGTGAAGAAATGTCTTTACGTAGAGCACTGGGAGATGGTGGAATTCGCAGATTCAGAAATTATTCCAAAATAAAGAGGAAAATAAATAAGCTGGTCCCAAAAAATAAGCAGGTGATGTTCATAGAAGGCGGGTAAAATTACTAGAGGGGAAAGGCCCAAAAGGTTTGGCTGCTTGGAATGCTCTGTATAACACACTGACATGTTCACGACCAATTGAGAGTTTAAGTTAATACGATGAGTCATGTACTTGCTGCCGTTATAATTAGATACTGATCAGAAGACATGACGCTCTTCTCTTACCCCCTGGAAACAATGGAGAGTGGAACCTAATTGGGGACGAGGGTTTGTAACATTCACACGAATATTACAGGTAAACTATAAACAAGCACGATTTCAACACCCACTTCGTTGCCTCTATTCTAAAGGAATCTATCAATTAATATAACAGAGACTATTAATTCTGTTGCTGGACTGGAAGGCAGTAAGCGCCAACTCCATATCTGAACCCCGAGTATGACTGTTCCCTTTGAATACGGGGTAAAAGGTGGAAGGTTTCAGCAGGAAATTGAGCTGCACAGTTTCCGGGAGTAGTAGACATGAAACATACGCTCTAAGGTCAGGAAATGTTCTCTGATGCCTGTTCATTTTCAATGACAACAAATCCCTTAGATCCAAACGGAAGGTGGCCATTCTATACGGAATCACTGTCTGTAATTCTGCTCTAACTTGGGCAGGTCGTTTGGGTTTTAATTTTCATATTTTTACCCAATGACAAAATAAATTTCCCAGGAGATTTCACAACATTAATGAGCTCTTCCCTGAACTTTCTTTGTGTCGCTGCATAAATGCAGGTGTTTGTACAAGACTTCAACTGGGTGAGCATATATCCGGTCTCATTGGCAATAAATGCAGGTACTGTATATTCTTGTTGGATACGTAGGACCAGGGCATCAGTCCACTGACTCACCACCGATGTCAGACTCAACAATATAAAATTGGCCGACACGGCGAACAGAAAAATAATGGATTTCCTTCGGTTCTCCATCTCTTGATCGCGCTGATTCCCAGCCCTGGGAGTCCGGAGTCTCCTGCGGGCAATATTGGTTACTACAATGCGCCTGACCGTTAAACAATTACACAGCAATATCAATGCAAAAGGAACCAATGAAAGTAGAAAACTTTGTAATCTGAAGTAGGCTCCGCCTGCAGGCGATCTGAAAAAGGCCACATTGGGGCTGAAACCCCACTGAATATTGTTGATTATTATTTTAGGTTCAAATGCAAACCAAAAAGGATGTTCTCTAAACACATAAGTACAGAAACAATTATTAGGACGATCGACGCAGTTCTCGCTGTGCAATACCTGTTTTTCAGTTTCTCACAACATATAGCTACAAACCGGTCAAATGTGAAGCAGACTGTAAACCACACGGACAAGCCGACGTTGGTAGAATTCATGTACAGCATAATTTTGCAAATGACATTGTAGGAGAGGAATGAATATGGAAAACGTTCCCTGAGAATTTGATGAGCAACTCTATAGAGGAGCATGGCCAGTAGATCCACTGCTGCCATGGCCACCATATGAATGGAGATACTTATGGAAAGACGGCACCTTCCTCTGCAGATGGTCACTATTGTCAAAAGATTCACTGTAAGAAAGCGGAAGAAGAGTTAAATAAGTCTGGGGGTTGGGTGTGGCACTCAGAAATCTCCGGTCACAATTTGTGGGGCAATGTACAGATTTGTTGCTACTTTCAATTCGGAACACGGTTTCCTTTTAGAATATTCGGCCAGCATTGACGACATTTCTTTTGGATCAAGTAATTCATTGAAGACTCAATTACCTCATACATATTTCATTTAGGAAGTAACAGGTTCGTTCGGATTCAGGAACGGGGTTGGTAAAAGAGAACGGTCCACAACATTGAGGCCCAGACGCTGATAACACATGGCAGGGGTCGGGGGGCTGGGGCCGTGGTGTGCATCGGGGGGAGGGGGATGGTTCACTTTGGGGTGGTGGCGGAGGTTTACCGACTTGGGACGATATTGTAAAACATGAGTGATCAGTCAATTATCTGTCATTTTTCTACAATGATTTGTTTTCCATGCTTAACACCATTAAACTGCAAAAAAGTGCACATATCTTCCATAGCTGTGCGATTAAGGAAAGATGGGGTGTAAACAGCAACAGCTAAACAACAAGTATTTATATAGCGCTTTCGTGGAAGTGCCGTAAAATCAAACTAGGCAGTGAACACGTGGGGAGCTTTTAGGACGGTGGCTTAAAGCTTGGTCAAAGAGTGAAACTAACGAGTATCTTGAAAGGCCGACGAGACGTGGAGAGACGAGGGAAGGGGCGATTTGGCGGGAAATTCAAAGAGTTGGACTTAAGCACCAAAGATACGGGAACGAATAGTGGAACAATTAAAACTGGGGATGTCCAAGATGCCAAATTTAGAAGATCGCAAATGTCGCCGCGGTCTGTGGGGTTGCAGGAGATTTCAGGTTTACAATGGGCGGGACCTGGGGGTAATGGGTGTTGCGGTGTGGGGAGCCGGAGGTGGGGGGTGGTGGGTGGGTGGCGGTTGGGAGGGGACGGGGAGGTGGCGATTTGCACACAAGGATGAGGATTTTAAAATCAAGGCATTGTTTAATCGGGAAATGAATTAGACCAGCGACCACAGGCATGATATGCGAACACGACTCGTTGTGGATAAGGGTTCGGGAGCAGAGATTTTTTATCACCACAAGCTTATGGAAGGCAGACTGTAGGATGCCGGGCGGGTGTGCATTGGAATAGCAAAGTCTGCAGGTGACAAAGGCTGGAATGAGGAATTCAACAGCAGATCAACTGAGACAAGGCAAAATCGGACAATGTTACGGAGATGATCAAAGATTGGTCACGAAATACTGTGGAACTGTGGTCAGAAGCTCATCTCACGGTGAAATTCTGACACCAAAACAATCTTGTTTAGTCCCATACAATTTATGAGCAAGGGAAATAAGTCAAAGTTAGGCAACAGAGTTTTGAAGGGACCAGATACAATGGCTTATGGCTTCCTGATATTTAATGGGTGGAGATTTATGATCATTCGCTGCTGGATCTGTGATAAGCAGCCTGATGATTCGGTCGAGATGGAGCAATCTAAAGGTTCGATTGTGAGGCAGATCTGGCTGTCATCAGCAGCTATTTGTTTTATTCATTCCCGGGCTAGGCCAGCATTTGTTGCCCATCCCTTTCTGTGCTTGCGAAGGTGGTGATGAGCCGCCTTCTTGCACCTCGGCAGTCCATGTGGTGTAGGTACACCCACAGTGCTGTTATGGAGGGAGTTCCAGGATTTTGACCAAGCGGCAATGAAGGAATGATGATAGATCTCCAAGTCACAATGATCAGTTGCTTGGAGGGGAACTTCAACATCGTGTTGTTCCTTCGAGTCTGTTGTCCATGTCCTTCCCAATGGTCGTGGGTTTTGAAGGTGCGGCCGAAGGAGTCTGGGTGAGTTCCTGATTGAGTCCCTGTTCATGTGAAAACAATTGCTATGTTTGAGGACGATGTCGATGAGTGGCAGCATGTTGATGGGAAATAGGAAGCAAACAGGAATAGGTCCGAGTGGCGGTTTCCATATCAGAGGTAATGGCGCAGAAGAGGGAAGAGAAGCCCTTGCAATTGATGCTCTGGCTGTGATTAAATGAAAAGGAATCAAACGGAATCACAGAATTGTTACGGTGCAGAAAGGGACCATTTGTTCCCTCGTGTCTGCACCAGGTCTCCGAATGAGCAACCCATCTAGCATTATTCCCCGCACCCCAGCTTCCCCCTCTCCACTCCACCTCACCCCCACCCCTACTTCCCATAACCCTGCACATTCTTCCTCTCAGATAACAGTCTAATTAACTGTGAGTGCTTCAATTGCATCGATCTCCTCCACAGCCTCAGGCAGTGCACTCCAAACCTGAACACACGCTGCACAAAAATATTTCTTCTCATATCACTTCTCCTTCTTTTAGTAATTACTCCACACATTTTCCCTCTCTTTCTCGAACCTTTCACGAATGGGACAATTATCTACTCTGTCCAAACGCCTGATGATTTCGAACACCTCCATCAAACCTGCTCTCAAAATTCCTTTCTCTAATGAAAACAATCCTAACTTATCCAATCTATTTTATAACCAAATTTCCTCATCCCTGGAACCAATCTGGTCAATTTGTTCTGCAACCTCTCTAATGCCTTCTCATCCTTCCTGAAGCATGGCACCCAGAACTGGACACAATACTGTAGCTGAGGCCGAACTAAGGCCTTGTTCAAATGCAACATTAACTTCTTGCTATTGTACTCTATTAATAAACCCCAGGATACAGCAGAGCACTGTCAACATGTCCTGTTCCCTTCAATATTCATGAGCAAACGGTCGCTTAGTAATACAGAACTTGAATACTGTTTTGTCGAAGCTTTTCATCTTGCACTCATGTGGACAATCACATGAATAACAATGTTAGGGCAATTTTTAGCAAATGCTGTCCGATCAGGGAATCACATCTAATGTCGGACACTGTACTTTGATTTCTGCAACCACGGTCTGTTCGGGTACCGTCTGTACCTTGCCCGTTCTGATAGCAGAAGTGATGTGCTGTTTGATATGATTTGATAGGTCTCCTATCAAACAGCAGCTCCCTTCTCCTGTTCACAACGGGCAAGGCCAAGCTAGCAAAACTCAAAACACAGTGTCCAAATTAGATGAGATTAAGCGATTGGACAACATTTGCTAAAGATTCCTAAGTGAGAAAAAATTATGCTGAAAACCAATTTAAGACTGTAAGTTGGGCACGCAGTGTGGCGCATCTGTTTACAAGGAGCTACATATATCAATACCCAGAGTAGTGTTCTTTGCAGCTAGAAAGAAAATGTATACACAATGCACCTGTTTCAGTGAAACAAAATAAGTAATAGCCATTCGTTCCTTCTTTCCTCGGTGCAATGCCTTGGTGAATTCCAAGCTGCATGGTTTAAAATTTGAAACAATTCAGTAGCCATCCAGCGGTGCTTTCTCCACGGCAACACCTCTACCAATCAGAGTCCACTTGCCAGTTACTGAGCACTCTGTCATCAGATAATATAAAGTTGTTACTTCCCTGACTTTGGTAGTCTTGCGATTGTCATCATTCTCATTGCAAGGCAGAACTCTTTGATAAAATGCCTTTTTTTTAGCATTAACCAATTTATGAACACATACAACCAAGTCTGTCTGTCCCTCCACACCCTTCAGAGTTGTACGCTTTATTTTATAATGACCCTCCATTTTCTTCCTACCAAAATTAATCACTTCACATCACTGCATTAAACTTCATCTGCCTCTAGTCCGCCCATTCCACCAACTTGTCGACGTCCCTTCGATGTTTTATACTGTCCTCCACACATTTCGGAATACCTCTAGGGTTTATATATCTGCAAGGATTAAAATTTTGTCCTATACACAAGGGTCTCGGTCATTAATGCATATCAGGGAAAGCACGTGTCCCAACACTGATCCCTGGGGAACTCCAGTTCAAACCTTCATCCAGCCCGAAAATAAATCCATTCAGGAAAGCTTTCCATTTCCTTTCACTCAGGGAGTTCCGTCTCCACCTTGTTACTGTTCCATTTATTGCACGAGCTGCAAACTTGCTCCCAAGTCTGCTGCGTCACATTGTGTCAAATGATCTTTGGAAGACCATGAACACCAGATCAAAAGTTGTGCCCTTATCAACCGTCTCTGTTAGCTCTTTGAAAAAATCTACAGCAATTTCGTGGAACAAGATTTTCCATTAACGAATTCATACATGCTAATTGAAACAAGAGAGTGCAGTCCCAGTTCACTACAAGACAATATGAAACAGTGGAGGAGGATGGCTTGGTCAACGCCCTCTGCAGACAGACCCAGCGGCGCCCACATCCCAGGAGTGAATGAATAGTCACTTGATTTTATACTCTGATAAAATAACGGAGCAGCGAAAATCATAAGGAGCAAATCGATTCTCCCAATTTGCCGACCAGCAGTCCCGTTCACCGGCGAGGTGGACTCCTAAATCTCCCGTGTATGTTCATCAAATGATCCCGCTGGACAAGGGGCAAGGCAAGGAGGAAATTCTCATTCTGTTACATAATCATTAAAAGTGAGATATTCAACAGCTATCAGACAGCAGGAAATACTGACTTACCAGGAGTACCAATGGCTACGAGCGCAGGATAGTAAATATCCTTGATCTGTAGAATTATTGGCCGTTCCATTCTTTAGAAGAATCTTCGCCTCCTGTCCTGTTTTGCA